>NC_134361.1:184028196-184328196 GCF_048569485.1 Anomaloglossus baeobatrachus
CAGAAGAACATGACCAGTAGCACAGAGCTTGAACCTCAACTCCATCCAACACCAAAGATTGTGATCGCTACCTCTCCCCGACATCGGTGTTTGACCTCACAAATGCTCTTCTGGATGTAGGGGCACAAAATTCCAAAGATATCTCCAAAATCTTGTAGAAAACCTTCCCAGAAGAATGTAAGCTGTAGTAGCAGCTAAGATGGGTGGGGTGGGGGAACTTCATAGTAATGCCCATGGATTTAGAATGGGACGTCATAAAAGCTGTAGGCGTAATGTGCAGGTGTCCCAGTACTTTAGTCCACATCGTTTATATATTGGGATACATGCATCTGTTGATGTCAAAGATTTTAGCTCCATTTTTCTTTGCTTCGAACTATCACAATGAAGGACTTTTATTATTATATTGTTTCAGAGCACCATTGATCCCATGGTGCTGTACATGTTAAATGTGGTTTAGATACAAAATATAAATTACAATAAACAGCCTAAGGCCCTGTGTGCACCTAGCCGTATGATGACAGACTGGTATAGAGAGGAAACGACTCTGCCTTAATGGGTTTATGGGGTACTGGGGTAAGAGTCAAGCGGTCGGGTGGTTGGTGAGGTGGCAGTGGGGTCAGATGGGTTTTCAGGTTGCGTCTGAATGTTCCAAACTTGGAGACAATCAGGTATATTGGGGCACAGAATTCAAGAGAATGGAGAATATTTGGAGACTGTTGAGTGAGAAACATGTAAGAAAGCGGAGGAGAGAAGATCTTGGGAGGACCTGAGATTACATGTGGGCAGGTATCATGAGATTAGTTTGGAGATGTATGGCGGAGACATCATGGACGACCGTCTTAGTACTTTAAACTGGATTCATTAGGGATAATTGAAAATTAATGAAGGGATTGGAAGAGACGAAAGGTGGAGTAATAAAAAAGGGAGAGGTAGATTACTCGGGCAGTTAAGTTAAAGCATCACTCCAGCGTTTTGGGTTGTGTTTTTTAGCAAGGAGTGGTACTTTAAATCTAAGTTCCTTGACCCTACTCATATACTCACTCTCTGACATCTTGACTTTTTACCGAAGCCTCTTCGGTCCTGCGGCAAGCTCTCAATACAAGTCTAAAAGAACCACAACGAGGCTGTAACCTTGGAGCAGCCGGCAGCACACAAACCGCTGGAGACCAACGGGATCAGTGGCTGTAGTAGATGAAGATGCCAGAGGGTGAGTAGAAGGCTGGGGGCAGGAGACTTAGATGTCAACCACCGCTAAAATAAAAGAAAAATCTGGTGGTGCTTTAAGGTCGGAGTGAAGAGGTGTGAAAATCTTAGCTGAGAGGCCATAGAGAAGGATATTACAGTAGTCAAGGTGGGATATGATGAGGTTGGCACTTACATTTTAGTAGTTTCAGGGGTTGAAGAAAATATTTTTGAGTTGGTATCAGCTTGAATGTGTGGTTTGAAGGACAGAATGGAGTTGAGGGTTACACCGAGGAAACGGACGTCCGATATAGGGAAAAGTCTGTTGTGGTAGGCAAGTCTGATAGGGGGTTGAGTGAGATGGAGGAAAGATCAGGAGTTCAGTATAAGTCAATAGACCAAGGACTAAAGTTTGCATATATGAGCTATGGATGTTCCTCAGAGATTAGATGGTAAGATGCTCTGGGTGTATGTATGATATTGACCTTTTGACTTTTGGGTCTGATTTATCATCTTGTTTGCCCCATTTTGAATACTTTACCAATTCACAACAGTATTTCTGGAAAATCTGACTTTATGACCTTTGCTTTGATTTATGATAATTTTTTTCAGCTTTATATTTTTTTGTGTACGTGATTCCTCTCTCCAGGCTACTGGCTATGTATAAGAAATTCAAGGAAAGGTGCGTCTGTTTATAGGAGTCTTGAACTGCGACTGTGACACAGTAATATCCATATGTAAGCCACTAGAGACAGGCTACAGGTCAATAGCTCCGAGTATGCCGGGTGTGGTGTCGGGGCTCGTGGCAGCCGCACATGAGGCTAAACAGAGGAAATTGGGGTCATCACCTGTTGAACGCTCCATGCAGGAAGCAGGTTTAGGACGCAGGAAAGAAATACAATAGATTGTTAGAAGTTTAAAGCAAAACGAGAGGAGGCTCATTGTTCATAGAGATACATGTAATAAAGACCTGGCAGCTCGGGGGATCAGATTAGCAGAAGAGAAACACATTATACATTCCTGGGAAGTCTGTATTTATTAGATGTGTAGCACACATAACATGATAAACGCCTCAGTTCAGAACTTTTTTGCATCCTGAAATTCCAAAATCACAGGATCTCCTTCGAAGATGGTTCTCCTTCTTATCGTAGATCTGAGCCTCACTATCTGTCCAGTGTATAATACTGTATGAATTACACATTTACCCCTCTTTTCTGCATTTTTTTTTTTTTGGTCCAAGACAACTGAATCAAGAATGCAGCAACATTGCAATAGTCTTGATTCAAAGATTCTACATTTTTGTGTAAACAGCTGTTATAACAATGTGAGTGAGGGATAGCAAGGAACAAGGTGCTCCTTTGCTGTCTCTCATGGTAGATGTCACGGGGTATGCAATGACAGTACTGGGGCTCCTAGGCTGGCCCTCAGACTTGTGACCCTGCACTGTCCCTTATCTCATAGATAGGCTTCAGGGTAGCCAGGTCCGAGTCACCAGTGTGACCCTAACTCCTGTCAGAGCCCTGATCCTACTACTCTTTTCCTACAACCTTGGCCGGAAAACACAATGACAAAACCCCACGAAACGACACAAGCAAGGGAGAACAGAAACTCATACATACTGCACTCAAACACAAAGGAGAGACAATATGTGTACAGGGGAATAAAGAAAAAGAGAAGAAAGTAGCGCACAACATTGGATCGTTCACACCACTAAATATCGCAACATAGATCACCATTAACAGGATAACCACCAAGACCGGGATCGCTGGAGCTTATTCTGAAGCTATCATCGGCGCATACTGGAAGAAAGACATACTTTAAGGCCGGTTTCACACATCCGGCTTTTCGCCGGTTTGCCGGATCCGGCGCTCTCCCGTACTGACAATACAGTACAGTGACAGCGCTGTAACTTCCGGGTCACATGCGCCGGTCACATGACAGCATGTGACCGGCGCTTGTTGCGCTGTCACTGTACTGTAGTCACTGTATGGGAGAGTGCCGGATCCGGCAAACCGGCGAAAAGCCGGATGTGTGAAACCGGCCTAAAAAGGAAGGAGACAGCTGCACTTGGCAATTAGCAACCTGAGCTCTAGGACCTACTCACAAGTCTGTAGAAATTAACTCCTGCAGAGCTGAAGACCAGTGAACCTGAACCGGCCGACGCACGGCTCTGGCTAAAAAATCCAAAAGCCTCGGGTTGCTTGTCAGACTCTGTGTTGTGAACAATGTCTGACGACGCCGGTGTGTGCAGAGCCGACCATTGCATGACACTGGAGGACCCTAGGCTTTTGCTGTCCTGCAGAGTACCCCTGATTACGCTGTAGTCCTGTGCCTTACTATACTTATGAGTAGAGGTGAGTAAACCTGAGGTTCGGTGTTCAGTATTCATACAAAACACAGGCTTTACAAAAAAACAGAGTTTGGATTCAGAGTTTGGGTGCTTTACAAATGAACACCACTCATGCGAGTATCACTGTGCTAGGGTATACTCTGCTCAGCCATTGCAGTGTTTGAATGGCGCTCAATGTTGGTAACAACGGCATGATCGAATGTAGTGTGTACAACAACCCTGCCCACCCACCACCGGAAGTGATCTGTTTATAGCTGGCTGCATGTGAGCAGAGATCAGACCTGACCAATTAGTGACCTCCATTGGGGTTCAGGTCAAGTCCAGGTCCCAAACCAAACTTTATCTAAAGTCTGTCTTAACCTGCCGAACCGAACATCAAATGAGTAAGGCTGATATGTTACTTTCCCTCCCCCAGGGAAGAAAGGGGCAGGAGTGTGATGTTAACACAGATGAGACAGATAGGGATAACAGAAACTCAGTCACACTGCACACTCTCGGGAATAAACAGTAAGAAACTAAAGAGAAAAGCAAGAGAAGTAAGGCAGCAAAAAAAAGACAAAAAGGGTTAACACCACAACTGCACACAACAATAATATCACAACCACCAGTAAACCTGGATAAAGCCACCTCTCCAGACCAGCATAGCCAAGCTATAGCTGGCATTATAAGAGCAGTCCAGCTGGCCTCTATAGGAGGAGAGTGAATGTGACTGGCTCTACCATAGCATGTGACCAAGGAGACTAACATGCAGCCCAGCAGAGATTAACTCTTGCTAGCCTGCCCAAGAACCATAGGTCTGTAGGTTGACGCCTGAGTCACCCTGCGCTGATCACAGACATCAGGAAAGTTAGCAGGCAGAGTGCAGGAAACTGAAGTTTCCCCAGATTCTGATGCCGCTACTGCACTTTCTATTCTTTAGTGCAGGGCTCAACCCTCCTTGGTTCTGGGTTCCCAACCTATGGTACTGCCTCCATCCGCATCCAAATCCCAACCACACCTCACACCACACCCTGCCAGACACACCAGTGGGCTGCTGAGCTGGAATAGGGCCGCCCACCTAGTGCTTAGGCAGCCTGGTGGGAGGAAAGTAGAGGAGAGAACAGTGTTAGCCCTTGATGAGTGGGGAGTGTGTGGCTCCCTGGGTGTTAGAGGTTGGGTGGCAGACGGTGGTCTGGGCCTGGAGGATTCGGAGACTCAGTCGCAGGGTATTGAGGCTGGGTGCCTAGACCTGGTCTTGGAGGGTGGTCAGCAGATCGAGTCTAATAACCGGTCCTGGGCCGAAAGCACGGCAGGATACTGGAGCCTAGGTCGGGGAGTAGCTTCAGGCAACCCGGCAATTAACCTGTGGAGGATTGTGACTTTATGGACTATCCCCAAAAAGCTCAGAGATCAGGGGCACTAGCGCCACAAGGGGGATAGGGCTTTCCCACCCATGCAGCCCACAGAAATCCCAAGCGTGAGCCCTTGAGGGCACAGCTCCACTATCAACAAGTAGGGAGCGGGGCCCGGACAGCTTTACGCCAACGGGCCACCAGAAGACTTCTAATTGTGCACAAAGGCAGGCTCCGGACCACCCGGCAGTACTATAGGGGACGGATACCCGGACGGGCTCCCCCAAGAGTGCAGCGGCACCCAGAGACTTGGTTTACCTCATTGTCAGAGTCTGCTTTGCGGTTGCATCATCACCAACACTGCCTGAGTGAGTACGCTGTCCTCCCCTGCTTCCCACCTGCACCACGCTCCCTAACAACTTCACCATCCAGAGTCCCAGGGCCTCCCCTACCCGTGGAGGGAACGTCTTCTAGCTGCCCCACTCTATCTCCCCTGGGTACTCCTATCGGCAGCGACAGTACTCCCCTTACCTTGAACAACGGGTGGCGTCACAAACTCTCTCTCCCCTGTAAATAGCCCCCTTTTTATTTGAGAGTTGCCGCGAGACCCTGGGTCTGGAGACCCTCAAGCCACAGCAGCAACCCCCAGATCCAACTGGTTCGACTGCTGCAGGGGCGGCACATCTCAAATTTCTGGCATCACGAACAGGATTCGGACTGGGCCCACTAACCTGGGTGACGGTGTCAAAACTCTGTTCCCGCCAAAACGCCATCTTCCTGACCAAAAGCGCCCGAAGCTGAAGCTCCGGCCCTCGTCCTGAGAGTGTGTCCGGAACCGGAGTTCCCAGGGTTCCCCGGTGTGAGAGTGATTGGCGGATGAAAACCAAGGGGGCGTGACGGGATGTAACAGCGGAAGTGGAGCAGGGACGCAAGGACTCTGCCATAAAGCTCCTGGACACCGCAGAGGCAAGATGGTGGCAGCAAGGGACTGGTCACCGGAGCACACTGCTCCTGGGACCGCGACCTGGATAGAGCAAGAAACCGAGCAGCTCTGCAGGAGGATGCGAACGCAGTTTCTAAACATGCTGGACCCGTGTTAACTTTGGTCAGCCCCCATTGAGATATAGAGAGTAATGGTAGCGGAACCTGGCTACTCTACAAGTTTAAAGTTAAAAGTTTAAGTCTATGTTTCTATGCTGCTAATGTTGGTGTGCAATGTTGAAAATGTTGAATGAAAATGTTCATTTCTATGCTCACTAATTAACCGATTACCTCATCTGATTGAAGAGTTTATAACGTTTGTACCTGGTACATGGACCCTGTTCTATTTTCTTTTGTGTATTGCTCTTAATATGGACCATGGCTGCGGGACTGGCAGCAGCTAGCACGAACTTGTGCTATTGTATATAGTTGTGTCTTGTGCGTCCACCAGAGTCGTTTTTATACCTCCAGGACTTCAACCCCGTCACGGAACCCAAGTAGGAAGCGGCGGGTTACAGGTTATTTGGGTTGCGGGTTGAAGTGAGAGGGACAATGGGAATAGACTGTTGCAGGAAGGAGCTG
Organism: Anomaloglossus baeobatrachus; assembly: GCF_048569485.1. NCBI lineage: Eukaryota > Metazoa > Chordata > Amphibia > Anura > Aromobatidae > Anomaloglossus > Anomaloglossus baeobatrachus. The sequence continues at coordinate 184,034,623 of NC_134361.1, forward strand.
CAGCAGAGTAGGCTGAGCCACTGGCTACCGCTACAAACGGTCGCGTTCCCATGGTTCTTTTAATAAAAATGAACTCTAAGAGTTTTAGTTTATGTAACGTTTAAGTAATGTGCCTCCCCTGTGTGGGATGAGAAATTATGAATTAAAAATGTTATTCTCTTTTTTTTTCAGTTAAAGAAAAATAAACCTCTGGGTATCCTGTAGCTCGGGGACGAGCTACGTTTAACCAAGGGGGAATGTGACGCCCCTGGATTAGTCAGGGTGTCACAGGGTACTGCACTTTCTATTCTTTAGTGCAAGGCTCAACCCCCCATGGTTCTGGGTTCCCAACCTATGGTACTACCTTCATCCGCATCCAAATCCCAACCACACCTCACACCACACCCTGTCAGACACACCAGTGGGCTGCTGAGCTGGAATAGGACCGCCCACCGAGGGGTCAGGCAGACTGGTGGGAGGGAAGTAGAGGACAGAATAGTGTTAGCCGTCGATGAGTGAGGAGCTAGGGGAGTGTGTGGCTCCCTGGGTGTTAGAGGTTGGGTCGCAGACGGTGGTCTGGGCCCGGAGGATTTGGAGACCCCGTCACAGGGTATTGAGTCTGGGTGCCTAGATCTGGTCTTGGAGGATGGTCAGCAGCTCGAATCTAATAACCGGTCCTGAACCGAAAGCACAGCGGGGTACTGGACCCTAGGTCGGGGAGTAGCTTCAGGCAACCCAGCAATTAACCTGTGGAGGATAGTGACTTTATGGATTGTCCCCAAAAAGCTCTGAGATCAGGGGTACTAGCGCAACAAGGGGGATAGGGCTTTCCAACCCACGCAGCCCACAGAAATCCCAAGCGTGAGCCCTTGACAGCGCAGCTCCACTACCAACAAGTAGGGAGCGGGGCCCGGACAGCTTTACGCCAACTGGCCACCAGAAGACTTCTAATTGTACACGGAAGCAGGCTCCAGACAACCCGGCAGTACTATAGTACTATAGGGGACGGACTCCCGGACGGGCTCCTCCAAGAGGGCAGCGGCACTCAGAGACTTGGTTTACCTCGTTGTCAGAGTCTGCTTTGCGGTTGCATCATCACCAACATTGCCTGAGTGAGTATGCTGTCCTCCCCTGCTTCCCACCTGCACCACGCTCCCCAGCACCTTCACCATCCAGAGTCCCGGGGCCTCCCCTACCCATGGAGGGAACGTCATCTGGCTGCCCCACTCCATCTCTCCTGGGTACTCCCATTGGCAGCAGCGGTAATCCCCTTACCTTGAACAAAGGGTGGCGTCACAAACTCTCTCTCCTCTGTAAATAGCCCTCTTTTCATTTGAGAGTGGCCGCGAGCCTCCGGGTCCAGAGACCCTCGACCGTACAGGGACATGGTCTGATCATACCACAGCTCCTGCGCAGGGGAGTAGAAAAGTATACAGACAATATAAAGAGGGATTATAGCCGATTCTTTTTGTGAGGTAAAACATTTTACTTCCTGTTATTTAAAAACGTTTACCCTCAAAGAAATAATTATTTCTGGTCCTATACTGTACTGTGTGTATACGCTTTTGCTTACTCCCCAGCCCAGGAGATGTGGTATAATCAGACCATGTCCCTGTACGGTCAGACACGGACATTACACAGCACATAGCAGGGACACATATATGTTTATCTCAGCACAGGAACATTTTTTTTTAACACATCCAATTGTGGAAATGAATATTATTCCAAGATCTATTGATTAAAATTAACTTTGTGCGTGGGGAAAAACTCCTTTAATTCCTCTGTCAATAAGCTGTCTGTGGCTCACATACACATTAGATTGTTCACCAAATCTGTTCAGATCAATGCGTTTAGGCCAATGTTGGTCTAATGTGTATGGGGAGCCTTAGACTAGATGGTCTTAAAGAGAATCTGTCAGCAAGTTTTTGCTATGTAATCTGAAGACACCAGGATCTACAGGCTGATGCACAGAGTTCAGTGATGCGTCACTTATTATCCTGTGTGCTGTTAGTTTTAGCACTTGGGATTATCAGTGCTCAGTCTACACCAGTCCAACCATCCCCATCTGATTAGCACCTCTCGGTCTACAGACTTTGTATATACTGAGGTTAGTGTGGGTGTGGTTAACTTTCTGAGCTCTGCTGCATTGCGAAATCTAAAAACTCTGATTGTGTCACAACCGCTGCACCCAATAAACTAAGTGATAAATCGTTGGATTCAGAGTCTCTTTGCCTACATTATGCTGCTCTCAGATTACATAGCAAAAACATGCTGACAGATTTCTTTTAAGCATCACAACTTAACAAATTTCCAAAAATTGTCTAAATTTCTGTGAAGAAATCAATAGTAAACTCTGAGGTTGACTCAGTGACAATCCAGATAAAAATCTTCTTTCAACTCTGCAGTAATGAGCTCTATGACAAGATAAGGAGTTACAGTGTGAACACAGCCTTAAACTAAAATCAACATGTACCTGCTAAACCATGCCCAATAGCTTTTTTAAAAAATATATTTTTGTTAGATATGTACCCTGGTGATTAGCTGATCACAGTGTCTTCCATGGCTGGAACCTGATTGATTATACTCTGTGGTGGATCCCAGCATGGGTGTTCCTTATCCTGCAATAACTCCCCAGAGGAATATAGACATTACACAGACCCTATTGAAATCAATGGCCTGGTAAAATTTGAATGTGTTGTTTTTTTGACACAGATACCAATATCAATATGTCTAGGGTCTGTGCCAATTCTCATGCTCTGTACTTGTCAAACATACTTTTTAGCTAGATGGTTTCTCTTTATCAGCATTCTGCCAGCACTGTAGGTGCTGAGACTTCCTTTATCTCACTTCCTCACTATGGTTTGCTCCTACCAATCTCAATATGTCTAGGGTCTGTGCCAATTCTCATGCTCTATACTTGTCAAACATTTTTTAGCTCGATGGTTTATCTTTAACAGCAGTAAGAGAAAGACCTTGCCTCACCTCACGTAGGTGCTCTGGAGAAAACAGTCAGTAAATGGAGTAGGGTAACTCCGGAACACTACTACTTTCCCGTAAGAAGCAAGGAGACATAGTAAATTTTACTATGTCTCCTTGGTTCTTACGGGAAAGTAGTAGTGTGCCGGAGTTACCCTACTCCTATCTTTAATAGCATTCTGCCAGCACTGTAGGTGCTGATACTTCTTTTATTTCACTCCCCAGCATGGTTTGCTCCTATCAATCACAATATATCTAGGGACTGTCCCATTTCTCATGCTCTTTACTTGTCAAAAATACTTTTTAGCTAGATGGTTTCTCTTTATCAGCATTCTGCCAGCACTGTAGGCACTGTAACATCCTTTATCTCACTTCCCCACTATGGTTTGCTCCTACCAATCTCAACATGTCTAGGGTCTGTCCCAATTCTCATGCTCTGTACTTGTCAAACATACTTTTTAGCTAGATGGTTTCTCTTTATCAGCATTCTGCCAGCACTGTAGGTGCTGAGACTTCCTTTATCTCACTTCCCACCATGGTTTGCTCCTACCAATCTCAATATGTATAGGGTCTGTGCTAATTCTTATGCTCTGTACTTGTCAAACATACTAGTTAGCTAGATGGTGTCTCTTTATCAGCATTCTGCCAGCACTGTAGGTGCTGATACTTCCTTTATCTCACTTTCCAGCATGGTTTGCTACTGCCATTGTCCAAAGACTTGCTTGCCCCTCTTTGATTTGCCTTTATGCAGTTTGGCAGACAGGAGAGCAGGAGCAGACAAACAAAGACCCGCCCCCACTTCCTGTAGTTCATTTTGACAATAGGCAGAGGGCAGCAAGATACGTAGAAGAGAGACACCTAGTGGTCAGCACTATATAATACAATATAATTTTTGAAAAAAGTGATTTGCAGATTTTCTATTTAACATTATCTATCAAAACATCTGAAAATATAGGGAATATTTAATATATTTCAATACAAATTGCTTAATAATAAAACCTATTGAAGAAATCCTCCAAGCCTGACATATATCAGTCCTCGATAAACTCTCACATAGTAAAATGAAAGGTAACGCAGAACGTAAGGGCGATAAATCAGGCTTTTTCCATAGTCTGCATTCTTTAGAGTCTACAGTATAGAATGATGAGCTAAGCTGTCACCATAGTACACATATTGTGTAACAATATTAAACTGCTTTGTATATATTTGACTTTTAAAGCAGCTTTGATTGATGTAAATCCTCGATCCGTTCAGAGCAGGTAATGAAGTCATCTGACATCGTGGTACCTCTGTTATCAATCACACACTCGGTGATCTGCTTTTTGTCTCCCAAAGGAGCATCTTTTCAAGGGAAGACATCAGGATCTCATCTAGTTGAGCAAAGATCAGCAATTTTTCCAATAACCCTGAATTACATGAGATCATATGGGATTTTTTTTGTTTTCAAAGAAAATTCACATTTCAAACAGCGCATTTTATATATTGTCTTTACGTTGTTAAATAGGATACACAGAGGCAAGATATGAGCCTCTCATTCTTATTAAAGGCATTAGTTACACACGTGGTCAAAATTGTTGGTACCCCTCGTTTAATGAAAGAAAAACCTACAATGGTCACAGAAATAACTTGAATCTGACAAAAGTAATAATAAATTAAAAAAAACTATGAAAATGAACAAATTAAAGTCAGACATTGCTGCTTTTCTGCTTCTACAGAATTAAAAAAAAATAAATAAAACTCATGAAACAAGCCTGGACAGAAATGATGGCACCCCTGAAATAATCTGACAAAAGGGACATGTTAAGTGAAGGTGTATCCACTAATTAGCATCACAGGTGTCTACAATCTTGTAATCAGTCAGTGGGCCTGTATATAGGGCTACAGATACTCACTGTGCTGTTTGGTGACATGGTGTGTACCACACTCAACATGGAAGCGAAGGAAAGAGTTGTCTCAGGAGATTAGAAAGAAAATTATAGACAAGCATGTTAAAGGTAAAGCTTATAAGACCATCTCCAAGCAGTTTGATGTTCCTGTGACTACAGTTGCATATATTATTCAGAAATTTATGATCCATGGGACTGTAGCCATCCTCCCTGGAGAAATAAATTGATGACAAATCAAAGAGATGGATAATACGCATAGTAACAAAAGAGCCCAGAAACACTTCTAAAGAGATTAAAGGTGAATTTCAAGCTCAAGGAACATCAGTGTCAGATCGCACCATCCGTTGTTGTTTGAGCGAAAGTGGACTTCATGGGAGATGACCAAGGAGGACACCATTGTTGAAAAATATCATAAAAAAGCCAGACTGGAATTTGCCAAACTACATGTTGACAAGCCACAAAGGTTCTGGGAGAATGTTCTATGGACAGATGAGACAAAAATGGAATGTTTTGGCAAGGCACATGAGCGCTATGTTCACAGATGGAAAAATGAAGCATAGCAAGAAAAGAACACTGTCTCTACTGTGAAACATGGAGGAGGCTCTGTTATGTTCTGGGGCTCCTTTGCTGCATTTGGCACAGGGTGTCTTGAATCTGTGCAGGGTCCAATGAAATCTCAAGACTATCAAGGGATTCTAGAGAGAAATGTGCTGCCCAGTGTCAAAAAGCTTGGTCTCAGTCGCAGGTCATGGGTCTTGCAACAGGATAATGACCAAAAACACACATCTAAAACCCCCCAAAAATGGCTAAGAGGAAAACACTGGACTGTTCTGAAACGGCTTCTATGAGGCCTGACCTAAATCTTATTGAGCATCTTTGGAAAGAGTTGAAACATGCCGTCTGGAGAAGGCAACCTTCAAACACGAAACAACTGGAGCAGGTTGCTCTTGAGGAGTGACCAAAATACCTGTCGAGGGGAGCAGAAGTCTCATTGACAGTTACAGGAATCGTTTGATTGCCTCAAAGGTTCTGCAACCAAATATTACGTTAAAGAAGGGAGGGAGACATAATTTCTTTCCAGGCCGATTTCATGAGTTTTATTTTTTTTTATTTATTTTTTTTTAATTCTGTGGAAGCAGAAAAGCAGCAAAGTCTGACTTTCATTTGTTCATTTTCATAGATTTTTTTTAATGTATTATTACTTTTGTCAGATTCAAGTTATATATGTGACCATTGTGAGTTTTTCTTCATTAAAAAGGGATGAGGGGTACCAACAATTTTGACCACGTGTGTATATACAGCTATTAAATACTGTTCTGTGCTGAGACCCAAAACAAACAAGAAATCTGTGGCATCAGCTATGAGAACCTTTAAATAATATGGAAACCTCTGTGGGGCATGTTTTCTACACTTTTAGAGGGCCTTTTAGAAAGTCTAAAGTTGCCAGTTTTGGTTTGATTTCATTCCCATCATTGCCCTGAGTATTCTGTTTTTTATTTTTTTCAAATACACCATACAGTTCCAAAGATATAGGCCTTTATATTTGGTGCTAATTTATATGTTTAGTCAGTGGGCGTGTCTCTAAAGACATGCCCAGAAAGAATCCTAAGCACTATCCCTTTCATAAAGACACTAAATAAAAAGATCCATATCTTTGGAATGATATGGCGTATTAAAAGAAAATAAAAAAACAGAATATTTAGGGGAGCCGCAGGATTAAAAACAGAACCCCTTTTATGTGAGTATATTTCTAGCTAAAAAGCATTTTTTGCAATTGTGTTTTATTAAGACTAAAGGTGTGAAAACACAGCAGATTCTACACAGCAGATGGTAAAAAAAATAAAGAAAGAAAATTGGCCTTGAAGTATACATGAACAGAGATTGTTGTATATGATACGTTTAATGAGTTTTAAGTTTCACACATTATTTTGGTCGGGGACGACCATATTTAAGTGGGGAGGAATGTATGAGGTGGTAAAATCCCTGAGGTACAAAATGTCGATACAATGTGTAATGTGATGTGATGGAAATTATATGTTCCTCCATAGTAATGTATAGTAAATATGGTATAAAGCATAAGGTAATATATGGGGTATGTTATGAGATAGGCTTCCCAGCAAACCGACTGCAGGGCAAGTGACAGTTGGGATTAACCCTTGGTGGAGGAGTTAGAGCTTAGAAAAAGGACAGTCTCCATCTTGTAATTCAGATAGGGTTTTCTGACTGAGAAGAGAGTGGAGCGCTGGCTTAGGTGTGAAGCGTTACCAGATATCTGATTTGTTAACTCCTGAATGTCTGGAGCCAAAGGCACGTATTTGGTGCCAGGGTGAGCATCTATATTTTCTACAACGGGGATACATGACACGGAGTTTGGTTCTGGGAAGAAGTAACGAGCCTCTTAGAAAATGCAGACCTAGGCCGAGGGTTCGGAGTATAAAAGACAGACCTGAACAGAGATAGATTAGCTGGGAACTAAATAAAAGTCCTAAAGTGAGTTGTAACCAAGCAAGAAAGGCAAGAAAGTGTCTTATCGCATGTGTTGTACTACCATTTGTTGTAAAAACTTTTCAGTAAAGTAAGTTTTGAAGAAGAGCTTTGGGTGTCTCGTGATTCATGTGTGGCCGACCCTGAGTGCCGAAACTTGGAAGATGGCAGCAAAATACAACAAACCTTTTAGTGTAATGCACCACACTCACATCAACACACACAACCAATGATCCGTTTTCAATGTAAGGTGCCAAGGTGCAACAATATGGCCTCACCCATGACTACCGCCCGCTGGCACCTTACACTCACGTCCTCCCAAAAGATCATGTTTTCAGGGTTTTTCCTAGTACTGTACAGGTGAGACAACCTTTGGCAATTTCTGATACCTTCATATCTTGATAATAATTCCATCATGCATATAAGCACTAAGTAAGATGTGAAGAAAAGTTCATAAATTGTAAAAAGATTTTAAAAAAAAATCCGAAAATAAATAACAAAAAGATGAAATAAATATTATACCAATAAATACATATATTTATATAAAAATTAACAAAATAGTATACCTATTTGGCATCACTGTGTCTGGAACAACCCGATATATAAAACTGTAATGCCATTTAACCCCTTCAGTGAACACCATAAAAAAAAAGTAAAAAAAAAGTGAAGATAAGACAAGATCAAAAATTTGCATGTAAATAAAAATAGTAACCCTGAAAACAACATCTTGTCCCACAAAAAAACAAGCTGACATTCAGCTCTGTCAGCAGAAACATAAAAACGTATCGTTCTCAGAATATAGCAATACAAAACAACTTTTTTTTTTATAAATTTGTTTTTATTACTTATAAGCTGCTAACCATGAAAAAAATTATATAGATGTGCTTTTGCTGTAATTGTACGGACCTGAAAAATAAACCTGTCTGATCAACTTAACCATACAGTGAAGAGTGTAAAAAAAACAAAACAAAAACAACAATTCCTGAATTGCTAGTTTTTGGTCATTCTCCCAAAAATTGGAATAGAAACTGATCAAAATGCTCAAAAATGATGGCAATAAAAATGTCAAGTCATCCCGCAAAAAAACAATAACTACACAAAGACAATTCATTTTCTATAAAATTTTTATTGTGTAAAAGTGGCAAAACATAAAAAAGGGTGAATTAATCCCTCAGGGCTTCATTTGATTCACATAATGCGGAGATTTAGATGGAACCCCAATGTAAGTGCTCAGTGTAGAGAACAGGATAAATGTGGTTCAAAATGTTACATGAAATGATTCCAATAAAAATTTGAACTCAGTCCACAAAAAAAACAAGTCCCCATTCAGGTCAGTCATCTGTCCATGGAAATATATGGGGTTTCCTCATTACTAATAACACAAAAGCTCTGTAAAAACGAAATAGCTCCTTGCCCTCCAAAGAAATCCTTCAAATTCTCAGCTCCTAAATCCAAATGAGAACCACATTGTACCTAAACCACAGCTAGCGTCCACATGTTTGTTAGTACTGTAGCAATAAGAGCCCCATAATTTTTGGGGTCCATGTCTCCAGAAGCATGAGATGGACAAAATGTACTGGGTACTACAATGTACTGGGCACTACAATGTATGGGTAAAACAATAGCAGATTTGCACATTTTTACTCGGCAGTTTTCACTATGTGTTTGTTTCTGGAAAACACCCATACAATCAAAGTTGTCACTACACCAGTAGATAAATTCCCAGAGGTGTAATTTCCAAAATGGAGTCACGTGAGGGGGTATTCTGCTCTTATGGCACTTAGGGGCTCTGAATATGAAGTTCACACACTATTCTATGAAAATTTGTTCTCCAAGAACCAAATAGCGTTACTTCCCTCCTGAGTCTCACCTTGTGGCTAAACCACTTATGGTTTAATTTAGTAGAAATTGTGTGACAAATTAAGGTGCCATTTTTACCCATTTCTCAGTGCAAAAATGTAAAATAATGGCACCCTCAAACCATTCCAGAAAAATGTGCACTCCAATATGACACTCCTTCTCTTCTGAGCTTTGGACTGTGCCTGAAAAGTAGTTTTCCACCATATATTGGGTATTGGTGTAGTCAGGAGACATTGGGTAACACATTGTACCGTTCAATTTCTCCTATTTTTCTTTTAAAATTTAAAAACTTGGGGCCAAAGCAACATTTTTGTGCAAAAAATGGTGATTTTTCATTTACTCGATGCTAAACAATTCTGTGAATCGCCTAAGGGTTAAAAATGCTCACTACTCCCGTAGTTAAATCCCTCGACAGATGTAGTTTCCAGAATCAAGTCACATGTTTTGGTTTCTACTGTTTTGGCATGTCAGCGCTTTTCAAATGTAAATTGCGTCTGCAATCTATTGGAACTAAAATGGCGCTCTTTCTCTTCTGAGATGTGTCGTGTGCCAAAACATTAGTTTTCCACCACATATGGGGTATTGGCGTACTATGGATAAATTGCACAACTATTTTTGGGATCCTTTTTTTCCTGTTACCCTTGTGAAAATAAAAAATGTTGGGCTAAAGAAACTTTTTTTGAGAGGAAAACATGATTTTTATTTCCACGGCACAATGTTATAACATTTCTTGAAGCACTTGGGGATTTAAGGTGCTCACCGCACATCTAGTTAAATTACTTGAGCGGTCTAGTTTACAAAATGGGGTCACTTGTGGGGGTTTCCACTGTTTAGGCACATTAGGAGCTCTGCAAACGCGACATGGCATCCGCTATTGATTCCAGACAATTTTACATTCCAAAAGCCTAATGGTGATTCTTCCTTTTTGAGCTCTGCAGTGTGTCCGAGCAGTAGTTTCCCACCAAATATGGGGTATCAGCGTACTCAGGACAAATTGCACAATAAATTATACTGTGTATTTTCTCCTATTACCTTGGAAAATGTGATTTTTATTTTCATGCCTCGTAGTTATAAAATTCTGTGAAACACCTGAAGGTCAAGGTGCTCATCAAACATCTAGATAAATCCCTTGAGGGGTCTAGATTCCAAAATTGGGTCACTTGTGGTGGGTTTCCACAGGTACATCAGGGGCTCTTCAAATGCAACATGGCACCCACTATCGATTCCAGACGATTTTGCTCTCCTAAAGTCAAATGTCACACCTTCCCTTCCGAGCCCTGCCATGTCCCCAAACAGTAGTTTTCCACCACATATGGGGTATCGGCGGTATCGGCGTACTTAGGAAAAATTGCACAATAAATTGTGTGGTCTATTTTTTCCTGTTACCCTTGTGAAAATGCAAAATTTTGGGCTAAAGCAACATTTTTATGATAAAAATAAAAATTTTCATTTTTTTTCTTCCAAATTTCTTTAATCCCTGTGATGCACCCAAAGTATTAATAAACTTTTTAAGGGTATTTTTTGAGAACTTTGAGGGGTGCAGTTTTTAGAATGGTGTCACTTTTGGGTATTTTCTGTTAGCTAGGTCTCTAAAAATCATTACAAATGTGATGTGGTCCCTAAAAAATATTTTTTAAAATTTTGTTTGAAAAATAAGAAATTGATGATAAACTTTTAACCCTTTTAACTTCCGAACAAAAAAAATGTTTCAAAAATGATGCTGATATAAAGTAGACATATGGTAAATATTATTTGTGAATTATTCTGTATTACATAACTCCCTGCTTTTGGAGTGTAAAAAATAAGTTTAAAAATTGCTAAATTTATTAACTTTTTGTCAAGTTCCCGATATTCTCACAGATAAACGCAAACAAATATTGTCCTAAATTTACCACTATCATAAAGTACAATGCTTCACAAAATACCATTCTCAGAATCACCTGGATCCGTTGAAGCGTTACAGATTTATTACTACATAAAGTGATGCTGACCAGAATTGTAAAATTTGGCCTCATCATGAAAGTGAAAAGAGACTGGGGGGTAAAGGGGTTAAGTGTCAGAGCTTTGATCATTATTATGTTTTACGCTCCTAATTATACATATTTAAGAATTTATGTTTTAGTTTCCTATGGTTACCTATGGGTTACTCTTGTTGGCCAAAGCAAAAATTTTAGCATACCAGGACCTTTTGGAATCGATGGTGGTTCCGGAAGTTGAACACCCACTAATCATAACATTGTGTAGTATTCCTGCAATGTGCCATTTTATAGTTAGATGAGCATAGCCCTTTAAGATATGTTTGGCTGGGAGTTGAGAATTTAAAGGGAACCTGTCACCAGATTTTGACCTTAAACTAAAATTAACACCTTAAGCAGTGCCAGTGCTTGCATTTCATAAAGGTGCACATTACCCCATAACAACCCCTGTAGACCCCAAAAATACCTTTATAAAATCTTCTGTCTTGTATGTACATTGTCTAGTTTGGTCTGATGGGCGTCCTAATCTGTGCCTCCTGTCCCTCCTTTCGCCCTCTTCCTGTACTGATTTACGTGGATGACACCTCGGACATCATCCATGTACACGGCAAAATCTCCATATTCCGGGCTCATACATGCACACTGAAAGCATAGGTTGCCCTGCGCAAATCGGCGAGTTCTCTGCGGAGGCGCAAGATTTTGCACTGCGATGTGGATGAAGCGGGTGACATCATCCACATCGCCGGTCATAATCTCATGCCTGCGTAGAGAACTCTTTGGTTCGTGAAGGTGCACCTATGTTTTCGTGTCTGCCAGCAACAGGGCAGAGCAAAGTCCACCTGCGTGAACCGGGAATATGTCTGCACAGACGAAAGATTTTTCCCACCTACGTAGATGGCATCTGAGATGTCATCCACGTCAATCAGCACAGGAGGAGGGCGAAAGGAGGGACAGGAGGCGCAGATTAAGACACCCATCGGACAGGACCAGACAATTTCAATCTACATACAGGGCGAGAGATTTTATAAAGGTATTTGTAGGGTCTATAGAGGGGTGGGGGGGTAACGTGCACCCTTATAGTATGCAGCACAGGCGCTGTTTAAGGTGCTAGTTTTAGTTTAGAAGGCCAAAATCTGGAGATAGGTTCCTGTTAAGGATATCATTACTTAGAACCCTCTATATATATTGAATATTGTAAATATCACGACTACTTTTCGAAGAGGCTTCTTGTACATCAAAGTACAATCATCTGAAAGCCGCTATTACCAGAATGCGCGTCCTGCCCTTTCCTTGCACTGGCTCACATTATCACACATGGCCAACGTCACTCTCACTAAATGTGACATGAAGCAGCCGCCCCAGGTTTGACTTTAATTTATCACATAATTGAAACCTGTAACGATGTAAAGATAAATTACATGTTACATTAGCGGCAAAGGAGCCTTCAGTGGAGATTTAATATACATGACAATTTCTTACAATTTTTGTAAATATGAGACAGGTTCTCAATAACAAATAATTTCAAAGGGAACGTTCATTTCTTGAATTATTGCAGAGACATGGATATCGGGAAACGCTCCAGACCGCTAGTAAAAGTGACCAACTATGGAATTAATTAGAGCAATTGGAGACTTAAGAAATGCACCAACACCTAAGTAATCTTATATTTTATGTTTTCTGTATTTTATTTTGATTTGTATTATTAATATTTTATCCAGATTGCTTCACAAAATGGGCAGTTTTTCTGAAAATAGAGAATTGTCCATGAGGGTCAACTAACAGGGGCGCACCAGTGGTCCAAATAGGAGTCATAAGGTATGAGTCATAAGAATCCATATTTCCCTAAGTAAAGACCTTGTTGTATTCTAGGAAGTTGCATCTTGTTCTTGGCGTAGCTACCGGGGGCCAGAGGAGCGACCACAATTACAGGGGCCCACCCAGAGTAATCACCCCCCTAAACTATATTGGAATACTGTGCAGTTAAACACTGTGGTAGTGCAAGGGGCATGGTCTCCACCGCCCCCCATTCTGTAGGCCACAGGTCGCTTTAGATCAGAGCAGCAGGGAGATGACGTCATCGTGCCACATCTGACAACTTCTGCATGTATCGCCAAGATGATATCATTTTGTTGGTCCACCCACTCTTTTATCCTGTCTGCCAGTGGTCTTGCCAGGATCCACGCTTAGTTGAGCATAAGATTTTTTAAAAAAAATTATAATAGTACTTGTGGACCCAACTATTGTGCACTATTATACAGTGTGTGTGTGTGTGTGTGTGTGTGTGAACTCCTGGGTGCCATAATACAGTGTGTGGCGGATACAGAGGGGCATAAAATAGTGTGTAGGAGCAGCTGGGGGCTATAATACAGTGTGTGGGCGCAACTTGGGGCCATATTACAATGTGTAAGGGCTCCTGGGAGCAGTCATATTTTTTAGGATAACAAATGTCTGCACCAGATTTCAGCACCAATTTGCACCTCCTGGCAGAAAACTGCACCGAAATAGTGTCAAAAACATTTTTGTGCATTTTTTGTTTTCATGGTCCTCCACCTGTGACCGCAGGTAACCTTTCCTCAGGTGACCTCATTGAACTGAGTGACCACACCTCAGGTGAGGTCATTGAGTTCATAGACCTGTATCTCTTGGCAGAAAACCTCTTTTTTTTCTCAAGAGATGCAGATTTGGTGTGGAAATTTTTATACTATATTCGTGCACCCAATCTACACCTCCTGACAAAAAAAATGGCAACACTATTGCATCAAAACTGTATGGTGTTTGATACACCAAATTAGCATCTCTTAGCAAAAAAACACAGTTTTTTGAGGTGAGATCACTCAGTTCAATTATTTCACCTCAGGTCAAGTTGCCTGAGGTCACAGGTGGAGGACCATGAGAACCTCAAATAACCGCATATAACGTGAGTCACGCCATCTTTCATCGCTGTGGCTCAGTCTCTGCCTGACAGTGGGCAGTCATGTTCTATGCCTGCATGCTGTGCCTTCAGTAATGTAGCAAAGGCGGAATCGTCTTGGGACCTAATATAGATTACGTCAAACCTGGGTGTTTTGGGGGTTAATAAAGGGGTGAAAGAGGGTGTTTTTTTTTTATTTTCTTTCAAATAAAGCATTTTTTGCTGTTTATGTTTATATCTTTTCACTTACAGATTAGTAATGGGGGGTCTCATAGATGCCTCCCACTACTTAGCTAGGGCTTAGTGGCAGCTGCAAGCTGTTATTAACCCCTTATTACCCCAATTGCCACCCCACCAGTGCAATCGGGATGAGCTGGGTAAAGTTCTGGGATTGTCACATCTAATGGATGCCCCAATTCCGAGTGGCTGCAGGCTGCTATTTTTAGGCTGGGGGGGCCAATATGCGTGAGTCTTCCCAGCCTGAGATTACCAGCCCTTAGCTGTTGGCTTTATCATGGCTGTGTATCAAAATTGGAGGGGACCACACGCCATTTGTTTAAATATTTTCATAATTTTTTAAAAAGCTGTCCCTCTTATTTTGATACACAGCCAAGAAAAGCACATGCTGGGGACTGCAGCCTTTAGTCATGCGCTTTATTTGTGCTGGGTATCTTAATATGGGGGGACCCTCAGCTAATTTTTTAATTTATTTATTTTTATACTATAGACATGCAAGCAAGCTTGGAAGCAGTCAGACACGCTGTTACATAGGGTGGGGTACATCTGACTGCAACCAATCAGAAATACCGGGATTTCCAGTGGATGGGGGAATTAGTGCATATGCATGAGGTTAATGAGCGGCCCCAGAAGTAGCATTAGAACCCGGATGAGTTCGTCCATCACTATTAGAGACCTTTAAAGGGAATCTGGCAGCAGGTTTTTGCTATGTAATCTGACAGCAGCATGATGTAGGGACATAGAAATTGATTCCAGCAATGTTTTACCTAGTTTACTGGGTGCAGCAGTTGTGATAGAATTTCTGTTTTCTCTGCTGTAGATCTAGCAGAGCTCGGAATGCTAAGCTCTGCATAACCCCGCCCCATCACTGGTTGGCAGCTTTATGTGTATAACCGCACCCAGACCACTGATTGGCAGCATTCTGTGCATATAACCCCACCCACACCACTGTTGGCAGCTTTCTGAGTATAACCCCACAACACGACTGATTGGCAGCTTTTTGTGTACCCTGTATATTGACAGGAAGCTGACAAATAGTTTTATGGGTGTGGATGGATGAGGAGGTAGGAGGCAGCTTGTCCTAAAGTGATAATCTCCTGCTGATAAAACACTACATTTAGTGAAATAGCAAAACACAGCTCAGTAAGTGACCCATGACTGAAGTCAGGGTCTCTGTCCCTACATCATGCTGATCTCAGATTAAATAGAAAAAACCTGCTGGCAGATTCCCTTTAAAGGGAATCTGTCACCAGCATTAGGTTTGTCAATCTGAAGGCAGTATAATATGGATTAAGACTCTGTGTCATTCTTGCTATAGTTTTCATAATATTACTATTTTATCTACTGCAGCTTTTATAGTTGTCTCATTAATGAGCTAGTCTAACCTTTACTCATGCTATTAAAGGGGTTGACTGGTCTGATAAAAATCTGCAGTTACTCTATATGACTGTAGACTTTGGAATCCTGACAACGTCAGGTGTGCACACTGTCAGGATTCACCATTATTGCTGGTAAGAGTGAGTGGTCATAAAAATAAAAAACAGGGTTTTTTTGACAATGTATGCAGATATGGTGCTGAAATTTATACACCATATTCCTGCACCTAATCTGCATCCTTTGGCAAAAATATGCATCAAAACATGATGCAGTTTTGATGCAATAGTGATTGAATTTTTAGCCAGAAGATGCAGATTTGGTGCAGGAATATGGTATATAATTTTCAGTACCAAATCTGCATCTCTTGGCAAAAAAACCACGAAAAAACGGTTTTGATGCCATTTCAGTATGTCACATTTGGTGTAGAAATCTGAAGCAGACGTTTCAGCAACAAATATTTTTAGACCCGCCAATCCCCGGTATCTGTGAATCCACCCATCACTAATGACCATTTGAAGTTTTAAGTTTTCTGTTAATTAGATGTCGGTGCAAAGAGGCTGGACTGTACACTGGGTCTTCTCCTCCATGTCTGTGATTCCCCGGCCTCTCCGCCTGCTTTCAGTCTGTGATTCCCCTCCCCCTCACCTGGGGATTTATTCAAAATTGAAGGCATACAGAACCAGCATGGCTACCACAGCATCTTGCAGCGGCGTGCTATTCCATCCAGTTTGCATTTAGTTGGACCATCATTTATTTTTCATAGGACAATGACCCCAAAAACACCTCCAGGCTGTGTAAGGGCTATTTGACTAAGAAGGAGAGTGATGGGGTGCTACGCCAGATGACCTGGCCTCCACAGTCACCAGACTTGAACCCAATCGAGATGGTTTGGTATGAGCTGGGCCGCAGAGTGAAGGCAAAAGGGCCAACAAGTGCTAAGCATCTCTGGGAAATCCTTCAAGACTGTTGGAAGACCATTTCCGGTGACTACCTCTTAAAGCTCATCAAGAGAATGCCAAGAGTGTGCAAAGCAGTAATCAAAGCAAAAGGTGGCGAGTGGCGACTTTGAAGAACCTAGAATATAAGACATATTTTCAGTTGTTTCACACTTTTTTGTTAAGTATTTCACTCCACATGTGTTAATCCATAGTTTTGATGCCTTCAATGTGAATCTACAATTTTCAGAGTCCTGAAAATAAAGAAAATTGAATGAGAAGGTGTGTCCAAACTTTTGGCTTGTACTATATATATATATATATATATATATATATATATATATATATATATATATATATATATATATATATAGATATATATATATATTTATATATATATATATATATATACTATATATAAATATATATATATATATATATATATATATATATATATATTATATTATATTATATCAATAAAGTCCTGATGGAAAAAAAAGACATTTTTTATTTTTTTTATTTACAAAAACATGGTAGAATGGAGTTTTTTTTTTTTTTACTGGTTTCCCAAAAATAAATTACTGGAAATGAACCAAATATACAGTATGTACCCTACAGGGTTAGATGTTGAGACTTTTCCTGCCAAAAAAATGTTTCTGTATACAAAAATAAAAATATGAAGCTTTGTTTGGTCTGGAAGTGAAACAGATTAATGCAGGTAATTTTTCTCTTCACTGACAATCATTAGCAATATTTAAAGCCTTGCCTTAGATAACCTGAATATGAAAATCCAAGTAGTTTTACACATTTGCGCTATTGTTAATTAATACATATATCACTTTATGATACAGGATTTTGGCAACAAAAAAGGAAACTGTGGAAGTGCTTTAATGCGGGTTAAAAGTTCATAGGATACAATGTTAGACAGATATAAGTATGGTTTGGAATATTTATGCACTTCTTCACTTTTTTAAGAGTCCATATCTACCACCATAGAAGACATTCAGTATTGACATGCATTGTCATATTATTTCTTCATTCTGTATGACTAGAAGGTGGCCCGATTCTATGCATCGGGTATTCTAGAATTTACGTATTGTGTAGTTAATTTATGATTTTTGTTATATATATATATATATATATATATATATATGTTGTTGTCTGTAGTTACCAAGTGTTTGTGTAGGGGCTGTACATGTTCTGGGTGTTGTCTGGGTGTGGCGGGGGGTGAGAGCGGTGTTGTATGTGTGTTGCGTGTGCTGCGTTGTTTGTGGAGCGTTGTGTGTCTGTAGCGTTGTGTGTGTGTGTTGCGCGGTTTGTGTGGGTGTGGTGTGTTTTGGGGGGAGGTATGTTTTGTGCAATGTGTGTGTTGTGCGGTATGTGCGTATATTTGTGTGTGCCGCGGTGTTTGTGTGTTGGGTGTTGTGTGTGTGCAGAGTTGTCTGTGTGTGTGGGTGTCTGTGTAGGGCGGTGTTTGTGGTTCCCAGTGTGTCTGTGGTGTGTTGTGTGTGTGTGTGTGTGTTGGGGGGAGGTGTGCACCTCCCATCGTGCTCCATCCCCCATGCTGCGCACCCCCCATCGTGCTCCATCCGCCATGCTGCGCACTCCCAAACGTGCTCCATCCGCCATGCTGCACACTCCCAAACGTGGTCCATCCGCCATGCTGCGCACTCCCATACGTGCTCCATCCGCCATACTGCGCACTCCCAAACGTGCTCCATCCCCCATGCTGCGCACTCTCCATCGTGCTCCATCCCCCATGCTGCGCACCCCCCATCGTGCTCCATCCCCCATGCTGCACCAGCATCAGCCTTTCTGCCCCCAGCATCAGCCTCTCTCCTCCCAGCATCAGCCTCTCTCCTCCCAGCATCAGCCTCTCTCCTCCCAGCATCAGCCTCTCTCCTCCCAGCATCAGCCTCTCTGTCCCCAGCATCAGCCTCTCTGTCCCCAGCATCAGCCTCCCCCAGCATCAGCCTCTCTTCTCTCAGCCTCCCCCCTCCCAGCCTCCCCCTTCTAGCCTCCCCCAGCATCAGCCTCTCACCTCCCAGCCTCCCTCAGCATCAGCCTCTCTCCTTCCAGCCTCCCCCAGCATCAGCCTCTCTCCTCCCATCCTCCTCCAGCATCAGCCTCTCTCCTCCCAGCCTCCCCCAGCATCAGCCTCCCCCTCCCAGCCTTCCCCAGGATCAGCCTCTCTACTCCCAGCCTCCCTCCTCCCAGCCTCCCCCAGCATCAGCCTTCCCCTCCCAGCCTCCCCCAGCATCAGCCTCTCTCCTCCCAGCCTCCCCCAGCATCAGCCTCTCTCCTCTTAGCCTCCCCCAGCATCAGCCTACACCCTTCCAGCCTCCCCCAGCATCAGCCTACCCCAGCATCAGCCTACCCCAGCATCAGCCTACACCCTCCCAGCCTCCCCCAGCATCAGCCTACCCCAGCATCAGCCTACACCAGCATCAGCCTACCCCAGCATCAGCCTCTCTCCTCCCAGCCTCCCCCAGCATCAGCCTACACCCTCCCAGCCTCCCCCAGCATCAGCCTACCCCAGCATCAGCCTACCCCAGCATCAGCCTACCCCAGCATCAGCCTCTCTCCTCCCAGCCTCCCCCAGCATCAGCCTCCCCCTTCCAGCCTTCCCCAGGATCAGCCTCTCTCCTCCCAGCCTCCCCCAGCACGCCGTGCTCCTCTGCCGACACTCACAGATCCGATCGCATACACTCACACATCAGAACACACTCACACACATCCGATCGCATACACTCACACACACACTGACGATATCGCACATACGCGCTCACACTCACAACATCCGGAGATACCACATGCTTCTGGCCATGTGATCCTCCGGCAGGTCCTGGAAGGTCACTCCACAGTATCGCCGCCGAGAAGCAAGCGATATCCCAGGATGTTGTGAGTGTGTGGATGCGATGTGATGTGTGTGTGAGAGTGAGTGTGATCTGATGTGTGTGTGTGTGTGTGTGTTGTCATGTGTGTGCGTGTGTATGTTCCGCCGCTGCAGGACTTTGATGCGCTGGCAACTATGCTACCATGGTTACCAGCGTATCCCGTCCCCCGCTCGCACGGGAGCCCACACCAGCATACGGCGGCAACCCCAGCAATGCGAGGGTATGTGTCGGCTGGGTTGGCGGCGTACGCTGATGTGGGCTCCCGGGGGGGTACAGTACTCACCTGGGAGTCGTGGCTCCGTGTCGGTTCGGGGAATGCGTGCGGGGGGGCGGGGCCAGAGCGAGGGGGTGGGGAGTGGCCGAGTTGCCAATGCGTGCAGGGTGCCGGGGCGAGAGGCCAATCCGTGTGGGGGGCGGAGCCTGGGCGAGCGGCCGGCCAATCCGTGTGCGGGCGGAGCCTGGGCGAGCGGCCAATCCGCATGGGGAGCGGGGCCATGGCGAGCCCAGCGGCCAATCAGCTTTGTGTCACCGTAAGGACACAATTTTGGAGCAAGACAGACAGACAGACAGACAGAATAAGGCAATTATATATATATATAGATACTATACCATACTATACAATAGTATAGTATAATATAACCATAATCTGGTTTAGCAGCATCAAGTTTATGGAATCTGTCAAGAGGTTTTTGCTTCCTCATCTGGGAGAAGCATAATGTAGAGACAGAGACCTTGATTCCAGCGATGTCTCACTTACTGGGTTGCTCAGTAGGTACAGATATAGGATTCACATACACCCGGGTAGTCAAGGCTCACCAAGACCATTGTGCTGCACAACTCAGTAGGTCCAGATATAGGATTCACATACACCCAGTCAAGGCTGACCAAGACCATTGTGCTGCACAACTCAGTAGGTCCAGATATAGGATTCACATACACCCAGGCAAGGCTGACCAAGACCATTGTGCTGCACAACTCAGTAGGTACAGATATAGGATTCACATACACCCAGTCAAGGCTGACCAAGACCATTGTGCTGCACAACTCAGTAGGTACAGATATAGGATTCACATACACCCAGCAAGGCTGACCAAGACCATTGTGCTGCACAACTCAGTAGGTACAGATATAGGATTCACATACACCCAGTTAGGGCTGACCAAGACCATTGTGCTGCACAACTCAGTAGGTACAGATATAGGATTCACATACACCCAGTTAGGGCTGACCAAGACCATTGTGCTGCACAACTCAGTAGGTACAGATATAGGATTCACATACACCCAGCAAGGCTGACCAAGACCATTGTGCTGCACAACTCAGTAGGTCCAGATATAGGATTCACATACACCCAGTCAAGGCTGACCAAGACCATTGTGCTGCACAACTCAGTAGGTCCAGATATAGGATTCACATACACCCAGGCAAGGCTGACCAAGACCATTGTGCTGCACAACTCAGTAGGTACAGATATAGGATTCACATACACCCAGTCAAGGCTGACCAAGACCATTGTGCTGCACAACTCAGTAGGTACAGATATAGGATTCACATACACCCAGCAAGGCTGACCAAGACCATTGTGCTGCACAACTCAGTAGGTACAGATATAGGATTCACATACACCCAGTTAGGGCTGACCAAGACCATTGTGCTGCACAACTCAGTAGGTACAGATATAGGATTCACATACACCCAGTTAGGGCTGACCAAGACCATTGTGCTGCACAACTCAGTAGGTACAGATATAGGATTCACATACACCCAGCAAGGCTGACCAAGACCATTGTGCTGCACAACTCAGTAGGTCCAGATATAGGATTCACATACACCCAGTCAAGGCTGACCAAGACCATTGTGCTGCACAACTCAGTAGGTCCAGATATAGGATTCACATACACCCAGTTAGGGCTGACCAAGACCATTGTGCTGCACAACTCAGTAGGTCCAGATATAGGATTCACATACACCCAGTCAAGGCTCACCAAGACCATTGTGCTGCACAACTCAGTAGGTTCAGATATAGGATTCACATACACCCAGCAAGGCTGACCAAGACCATTGTGCTACACAACTCAGTAGGCACAGATATAGGATTCACATACACCCAGGCAAGGCTGACCAAGACCATTGTGCTGCACAACTCAGTAGGTCCAGATATAGGATTCACATACACCCAGTTAGGGCTGACCAAGACCATTGTGCTGCACAACTCAGTAGGTACAGATATAGGATTCACATACACCCAGCAAGGCTGACCAAGACCATTGTGCTGCACAACTCAGTAGGTCCAGATATAGGATTCACATACACCCAGCAAGGCTGACCAAGACCATTGTGCTGCACAACTCAGTAGGTCCAGATATAGGATTCACATACACCCAGTTAGGACTGACCAAGCCCATTGTGCTGCACAACTCAGTAGGTCCAGATATAGGATTCACATACACCCAGTTAGGGCTGACCAAGACCATTGTGCTGCACAACTCAGTAGGTACAGATATAGGATTCACATACACCCAGTTACGGCTGACCAAGACCATTGTGCTGCACAACTCAGTAGGTCCAGATATAGGATTCACATACACCCAGTCAAGGCTCACCAAGACCATTGTGCTGCACAACTCAGTAGGTTCAGATATAGGATTCACATACACCCAGTTAGGGCTGACCAAGACCATTGTGCTGCACAACTCAGTAGGTACAGATATAGGATTCACATACACCCAGCAAGGCTGACCAAGACCATTGTGCTGCACAACTCAGTAGGTCCAGATATAGGATTCACATACACCCAGTCAAGGCTCACCAAGCCCATTGTGCTGCACAACTCAGTAGGTCCAGATATAGGATTCACATACACCCAGTCAAGGCTCACCAAGACCATTGTGCTGCACAACTCAGTAGGTTCAGATATAGGATTCACATACACCCAGTTAGGGCTGACCAAGACCATTGTGCTGCACAACTCAGTAGGTACAGATATAGGATTCACATACACCCAGCAAGGCTGACCAAGACCATTGTGCTACACAACTCAGTAGGTACAGATATAGGATTCACATACACCCAGTTAGGGCTGACCAAGACCATTGTGCTGCACAACTCAGTAGGTCCAGATGTAGTCACTATGTTGCTATAATTTGCCTAATAGTACACTCGCTTAGTGCGGTAGCCAATAATTTTATATCATACTAGCTGTACTACTCGGCTTCACCCGGGTTAATAACTGTTGTTAACAAAATAGAATGTATTAACAAAAATTTATTCTGCACACAAAAACCACAAAACAAATAGATAGAAATATAATTACTAAAAGGCAAAAACTAAGCTAATAGAAGCATTTCACAACATATATTTCAACACCACAGGTATTCCACACAGATTTAACTAAATTGGCCAAGTAATGTGCTCCGTCTGTCTCTTTCCCCGTCTGTCTCTTTCCCCGTCTGTTTCTTTCCTTGTCTGTCTCTATTTCTCTGTCTCTTTCCCCGTCTGTCTCTTTCAAGGTCTGTGTCTTTCCCCATCTATCTTTGTCTGTCTCTCTGGTTGTCTCCTCCTTCCCTGTCTGCCTGTCTCTGTCCTTGTCTGTCTGTCTCTTTCCCCATCTGTCTCTTTCCAGGTCAGTCTCTTTCCAGGTCAGTCTCTTTCCTGGTCAGTCTCTTTCCAGGTCTGTCTCTTTCTCCATCTGTCTCTTTCCCCATCTGTCTCTTTCCCAGTCTGTCTCTTTCCCCGTCTGTCTCTTTCCAGGTCTGTCTCTTTCCAGGTCTGTCTCTGTCTGTCTCTTTCCCCATCTGTCTCTGTCTGTCTCTTTCACCGTCTGTCTCTGTCTGTCTCTTTCACCATTTGTCTCTGTCTCTTTCCCTGTCTGTCTGTATCTCTATCTGTCTGTCTCTGTCTGTCTCTCTGTCTGTCTCTGTCTCTCTGTCTGTCTCTCTCTGTCTCTCTCTATCCGTCTCCCCACCGACATCTTATTACCTCACATATAAGCTTCTTATACTATGAATGTCCTTTGTTCCTATAGCCACCAATCACAGCTCCTACTAATAACCTGTAGTTCCAGGCTCCATTTACTTTAAAGGAGGCATGTTTTATGGAGCGTAACTGTAAAGTGCGGGGTTAAATTTTCCTGTCAAAACATAGTCTACGATATTCCCTGGGTCAAATGAGGTGTCTGTGCAAAATTTCGTGATTGTAAATGCGACGGTGCGGATACACTTTTCGTTTCACTTTTTCCCCATTATGTAGATAGGGGCAAAATTGATTGGTAAATTGGAACGCGCGAGGTTAAAATTTTACCTCACAACATAGCCTATGACGTTCTCAGGGTCCAGACGTGGGTGACGTGAGTGTGCAAAATTTTGTGGCTGTAGCTGCGACGGTGCAGATGCCAATCCCGGACATACACACATTCAGCTTTATATATTAGACTAGCTGTACTACCCGGCTTCGCCCGGGTTAATAACTGCTGTTAACAAAATAAAATGTATTAACAAAACTGTATTCTGCACACAAAAACCACAAAACAAATAGATATAAATGTAATTATGATGTCTGTCTCCCCCTTTGTATATATCTCTCTGTCTCTCTCTCTATCTCTTTGTCTGTCTGTCTTTTTCCCTATCTCTGACTGTCTCTGTCTCTTTCTACGTCTGTCTCAATCTCTTTCCCTGTCTGTCTATCTCTTTCCCTGTCTGTCTATCTATCTCTGTCACTTTCCCTGTCTGTCTCTTTCCCTGTCTGTCTCTTTCCCTGTCTGTCTCTTTCCATCTCTTTCCCTGTCTGTCTCTTTCCCTCTTTCCCTCTGTCTCTTTCCCTGTGTTTGTCTCTTTGTCTGTCTCTTTACCTGTCTTTGTCTGTCTCTTACCCTGTCTGTCTCTTTCCCTTTCTTTCCCTGTCTGTCTGTTTCCCTGTTTCTATCTCTGTCTCTTTGTCTGTGTCTGTCTCTTTACCTGTCTGTGACTGTCTCTTAACCTGTCTCTTAACCTGTGTCTCTCTTTCCCTCTCTTTCCCTGTCTGTCTCTTTCACTGTCAGTCTGTCTCTTTGTCTGTCTCTTTGTGTCTGTCTCTTACCCTGTCTGTGTCTGTTTCTTACCCTGTCTCTGTCTGTCTCTTTCCCTGGCTGCATTGTGACACGCCAACATTCCATATAAGGGCGTGGCTGCGCATTCTTCTGAAGTTCTGGCTGCACTGTGGCTCCCAGCTCCATTCGCTTTAATGGAGGCAGGTTTTTTGGCGAATAACTGTAAAGCGGGGGGTTAAAATTTCCCCTCAAAACATAGCCTATGACGCTCTCGGGGTTCAGACGTGTGAGCGTGCAAAATTTTGTGACTGTAGCTGCGACGGTGCAGATGCCAATCCCGGACATACACACACACACACACACACACACATACACACACACATTCAGCTTTATATATTAGATAAAGAAATAATCAAGTGCATATCAAGGATGGCCTATTGATGATGCAGCACAGCAGCTACAGTTTTTTTTAATAAAAAACTGTAAACCTACCTTTCCTCCCACCCTGTAGATAATTTGCATAAGGCGCATAAAAAAATGGTTATGTGGCACATTCCATTTTGTCTGTGTCATCCGTATGCCAGGCGTGTGTATGAGTGTGCCATCCATGTGACATGCACCTGAGAAAAACACATGAAGCTTAAATTAATGAGTTTTTTATGCAAAAACGGATGAAGAGGTAGAAAGATAGATGACAAATAGATTTTACAGCTATTAACCAAATAAATAAATACTTTGCTAGTCATTTTTGATAACTAGTAAAGTAAAGCAGATAGTTGTAGGCTGATATTATCAGGCTTAAGAGGTTCATGGTTATTTGAACCTTCCCAGCCTAAAAATTGCAGCCCACAGCCACCCCAGAAGTGGGAGTACACATTGGCACTTCACCTCAGTTCTTCCCAACTTCCCTGGTGCGGTGGCAATTGGGGTAATAGTTGTAGGGGTTGATGTCAGCTTTGTATTTTCAGCTGGCATGAAGCCCTGGTATTAGTAATGGAGAAGTGTTTATCAGACACTCTCATTACTAACCCAGTAATGACAAAAAAGAAATACAGACACTAAAAAATGATTTGCTGAAAATAAAACACTTTCTGACACGTTCCCTCCCCTTGTTCATCACATTAAAAAAAAACTAAAAAATCAAGCATGTCCGCCACAGTTCATAGAATCTGACATAGTCCAAGGAATCTGTTGTAGCACATAAATGGAAACCTGCAAAAAAACAAAAACATGAAAACACAGAAAAATAAAACAAGACACTTTCCCTTGTTCACCATATTATTCCTCAAAAAAGAAAAAATCCCCTTCTGGGTCATGCTGTGCTGCGCGAGACCCAGCGCCTCTGAAAGGTGGTGACATCATGTCCCCTCCTCCAGCTCTCACGATATTTAATATCTCCTATGCACATGTTCCAATCAAGAGTCTAAATAGGAGTAAAAAAGGAAGACAGTGACCTCTTGTGGCTGGTGGTTAGTACTGCAGGCAACAATGCTCTCTGTCTCTGTTTCTTGCTTTTAATTGGGTTTTTTTTATCTTGTCTTCAGATGTGTGGGGAGTAATGATAACTTGTTAGAAAACCAATGAATGCAAATTTTATTATCTAATTATTGATTAGGTCTAAAATGTGAGTCATCTATAGTATGATACCTGTCAAAAAAGAGGCTTTTATATCCAATATTGGTTATTACGTACCATAACAGTCTATATGTCTGAAGGCGACGACAGTGGCCTCTTGTGGCTGGTAGTTAGTACTGCAGGAAACAATGTTTTCAATGTCTAAGCAATACACTGCCATACATATTGGTATGAAAAACATAACAGCAGCTGTAAAATGATTGTTAATGTACATGGTGCGGCATATTTCCCTTCTCCTCTCTAAATGTAGGAAATATCTTAAAAGTGTTGTATACTACTTGAATAACCCCTTCTCACTTACTATGTTTCCCCCAATTACTCACCTCCAGTGCGGGTGCCATTTCTTGCTCTCCTGGGGCTTACCTGACATTCACCAGTCAGCAGCCACTTAACTCTCCCCTCTTTGGATATAACTGACATCTGTAGGAAGTGAGAAAGCAGCTGCAGCCCTGGCTTCAATTGTATGTTAGTTCCGTCCAAGGAGGGGAAAGTTAAGTGGCCGCTGATTGGCTCTAGGGATTGTGAGACATAACAGCGTTATGTGAGCCCTGGGAGACCGAGTGCTGATACTTTGGAATGGCACTGGCACCACAGGGGAGTGTAAGTGTTAATATATTACTTGAGGGAAAAATAGTGATTGAGAAGGTGTTGTCCAAATAGTGAACAACGACTTTAAAATATCTTAACCTTCTCAGATTACTATACTAAAGAATATTTTAGATCCAGAGGGAGACAGAAATAGGCGGCACTCAGCGGCATCCAGATGAAAGATTTATTCAAAATTCATACCGAGGGGTACAGGTGGTGGGGTAGGGTGAGGGCACAGTCACAACGCCGGATGACGGAGAGCCGTTTCGCACCTTTGTGCTTCCACGGGTCTAGACTGGACCCGTGGAAGCACAGAGGTGTGAAATGGGATTAAAAAATACTTCCTTGTAAATGTTTAGCAAGGTTTTATATTGTGATAGCCATTAATATAAATTCCACATGTGTTGTTTATTATAAAATTAATTAGATTTTCTCTCAACTGTTAAATCCCTTTATGAAATTTTTTAAAAAAAAAGGAAGCAAAATCGGGAATTAAAGCAAGACAATTATATGCGTGCCGGGATTCTGAGATTCGTTGTCCTCACACTAGCTGTCTATGTGCCCAGAGTGGAGTGTTAAAACAAATAACTAATTTAATAAAATGGCATGGGGTCCCCCTTATTCTGATACCTAGTGCAGATAAAGCAGACAACTGGAGGCTGCAGCCCTGAGCTGTGTGCTTTACCTTGGCTGTGTATCAAAATACAAGGGACCATATGCGGCTTCTTTTAAAATAATTTAAATTAATAATTTTAAAAAACGGCATGCAGTCCTCCCCAATTTTGACACCCAGCCATGATAAAGCAGACAGCTTGGGGCTGGTGTTCTCACGCTGCAAAGGCCCATTGCCATTGTGCCCTCCCCAGCCTAAAAATGCTAGCCTGCAGCCACCCAAGAATTAATGCATCCATTAAATGCACCAATCATGGCACTTACCTGTCTCATCCCCATTGCCCAGGTACAGTGGCAATTGGGGTAATATAAGGGGTTAATAAGAGCTGTGATTTTATAAAAGAAAATCACAGCTGTCATCAAGCCCAAGATTAGTAATTGGGAGGGGGGGTCTATGAACCCCCCCATTAACAATGTAAGTAAAAATAA
Source organism: Anomaloglossus baeobatrachus (assembly GCF_048569485.1). Taxonomy (NCBI): domain Eukaryota; kingdom Metazoa; phylum Chordata; class Amphibia; order Anura; family Aromobatidae; genus Anomaloglossus; species Anomaloglossus baeobatrachus. Next base: position 184,062,488 of record NC_134361.1, read on the forward strand.
ATAAACATAAAACACAAAGAAAAATAAAATTAAAAAAAAAACACCCTTTTTCTCCCAATTATTAACCCCCAAAACATCCCTTCAGGTCCGACGTAATCCAGACGTGACGTCTCACGACGATCCCGACTCTGCAACATCTGAAGTCACAGTGGCATCAGGGACACACTGACCGAGCCGCAGCTGTGTGAGTGGTGATGTCAGTGAGTTCACCTGCAGTCACAGCAATTGGTTCCCATGGTACCACAGCTGTGACTTCAGGTGAACTTTATAACCTTACCTGAGGTGAATGCAATGAACTCAATGCTGGATTAAAGGCTTAGGCTATGTGAGCGCGTTGAGTATTTATTGCAGAAAATCTGCATCTCCTGGCAGAGAAACGCACAAAAAATACAATGCGGTTTTGATGTGTTTTTCTTCTAGGAGATGTAAATTTGTTGCAAAAATTTGTGGCAGAATCTGCACCAAATCTACGTCTCCTGGAAGAAAACCCACCACAAAACACGACACGGTAAGGATAATTGTCTTGCTTTAACTCCCATTTTGTTTCTTTTTGCAGCCCCCTAGCCATTTCTACCACCATTTTACAGGACACAAGTCAGTTTCCCAGAGACTTATGTGGTGTTCGGGGTTTGGGCTCAAGTTCGAGCTCAAGTCTAGTCCCGAACCCAGACTCTTTTTTTTTTTTAAAGTTTGGCCGTACCTGCTTAACTTAAATATCTGTGGTTTTCCCCTGTCTCTAATCCTGATTACAGAGATGTGCCACTTACTGGGCTTTTTGCTATAGTTTTGATAAAATCACTGTTTGCTCAGCAGGAGATTATCACTAGAGTACTAGCAACCCTGCTATCAGGTAGTCCTCCATATTCATGAGCTCTGTATAGCCCTGCCCTCACCACTGATTAGTAGCATTCTGTGTACACTGTGCATAAGCAGAAAGCTGCCACTCAGTAGTGTGGGGGTTATACAGAGCTTGGTATTCAGAGATCTGCTAGATCTACAGCAGAGAAAACAGTGCTTTTATGAAAAAAATGACAGCAAGCAGCTCGGTAAGCGACTAAAGATAGGCAGACCTGGACTGTAAAAGTCCAGATCTGTGCGATTTCAAAAGTATCCGGGTGCCAGTCCCGGGCCCGGAATTCTCAGGGAATTCCGGCTAATCATTGGGGTCCGGCAACTTGGGAAATAAAAAAAAAAAGGAAAAATAAAAATTAAGCAAGCGCTATACTTATTGAGTCTCCTGCACGGCTGTAACTGTTTTCGGACCACTTACTCTTCTTCCGCTACTTATCAGCGTCATACATATTCACTGCTTCCCCCACCCACCGGCAGTCCTGGAATCTGTGATTGGTGAAAGTCAGACGTAACCCCAGCCTGCGTGACAGCATCTGACTGCTTGTAATCATAGACGCTGTGTGCGTGTCACTATCGTGGTATAAAAATAAATAAATAAATAAATTGGTGTAGGGTCCCCCCAAATTATGATACCCAGCACAGATAAAGCATGCAGCTACAGGTTTCAGCCCCCAGCCCTGCGCTTATCTTGACTGTGTACCACAATAGGAGGAAACGTATGCGGCTCTTTTTAAAAAAATATTTAAATAAATAATTTTTAAAAATGGTGTGCAATCCCCCCAATTTTGATATCCAGCCATGATAAAGCCTGACAGCTGGGGGATGTGATTCTCAGGCTGGGGAGACCCATTCTTATTGGGCTCCCCCAGCCTAAAAATATCAGCCTGCAGCTGCCCAGGATTGTCGCATCCATTAGATGTGACAATCCTAAAATGTTACCAGGCCCTAAATTAGTAATGGTGGCGTCTATGAGACCCCTCAAATTAATAATCTGTAAGGGAAAAGAAATAAGCAGAAACACCCCAAAAATTGTTTATTTGAAACAAAATACAAAAAAACCCTCTTTCACCAATTTATTAACCCCCAAAACACCCAGGTCTGATGTAATCCACACGAGGTCCCATGACGATTCCAGCTCTGTTACATCTGAAGTGACAGGTGACAGTCATATAACATGACCACCCGCTGTGAGCTTCAGACAGAGAGCAAATCAGCAATGCGATCAGGGGTGACCTCACTTAAGTTATTTGCAGTCACAGCTGGAGGTGCCCTAGATCCTCCACCTGTGATTGCAGGTAACCTGACTTCAGGTGACCTCAGTAAAGTCAGTGACCTCACCTCAGGTGAGGTCATGGACTTTACTGGTTCACAGACCTGCATCTCCTGGCAGAAAACGGTGGGGTTTTTGGCCAACAAATGCAGATTTAGGGCTGAAATTTCAACAGCATATTACTGCACCAAATCTACACCTCGTGGCAAAAAGCTGCATCACTACTGCATACTGTATGATACGGTTTTTTGCATGGACTTGAAGATTGGGTGCAGGAATACGGTGTAAAAAGTTTAGCACCAAATCTGCATCTTTTGGCAAAAAAAAAGTGATTTTGTGCCAGAAGTTGTAGGTCTGTGAACCAGTAAAGTCAGTGATCTCAGCTCAGATGAGGTCACTAACTTTAGTGAAGTCACCTGAGGTCAGGTTACCTGTGATCACAGGTAAAGGACCGTGGGCACCTCCAGCTGTCACCGTAAATAACCTGAGTGACCTCACCGCTGATTGCACTGCTCTGCCTGAAGCTTAGAGTGGGCAGACATGTTCCATCGCCGCCCCCTGTCACTGCAGATGTATTAGAGCTGGAATCGTCATGGGATCTTGCGTGGATTACATCGGACAGCTATACCATTTGAGAACCTGCTCCTTCTAAAAAGGAATAATAAAATGTAAAAATGTACAGTGGAGATAAAAAGTATTTAGTCAGCCACCAATTGTGCAAGCTCTATCACCTATAAAGATGAGGTCGGCCTGTAATTGACATCATAAGTGACCACAACTATGAGAGACAAAATGAGAAATCAAATCCAGAAAATCACCATGCCTGATTTGGGAAGGTTTTTTTCTTTTGCAAATTATAGTGGAAAATAAGTATTTAGTCATCTAAAAACATGCAAAATTTCTGCCTCTCACAGACCTGTAACTTCTTCTTTAAGAGGCTCCTCTGTCCTCCACTCATTACCTGTAGTAATGGCACCTGTTTGAACTTGTTATCAGTATGTCCACAACACCGAGTGTCGGTATTTGTAAGCAGAGCACAAAGAACGGAATAAAGAAAAAGGTGATAATGCCAGTATGAGAATATTGATATTGCTTATATCATACAGAAAATATATTAATATGCAATATTAATGAAAATAAACAACAAAGTATAAAAAAATATATAGAACTAAAAAGGTGGAAATAATGGACAAAATGGGAAGAAATAAACTGAGACAAAAACAGAAAATAAATTATACACAAATACATAGTATGTAAAAAAGTTTTATGTGTGTGATATGGTGACAGTATGAAAAAGGATGTAAAAAAATGAAGACGATGTGTACTAAAAAATGAGAAGGATAAAAATAATGAGTTGGTGTAAAGATAAATACAGTTCTAAAAACTTTTTTATTACTTTGGACTTTAATTCTGTATGTTGAGAAGTATACAAAGTGAGGATTCATGTTTGTTATATAGTGAAACTGATTGGCCAAAATGTAAGAGCTCTGTATTATGTGGATTTATCACCTGATTTTACAATATAATCTGCAGACAGTACTAAATATACATTTTAGACAGGGTAAGGATGCTCTATTTGTTTTGAATTGCCTTGTCAGAATGTCTGTATAATCTTAATCTGCGCTCTCATAGTCTGGCTAACAATTCCTCAGTGCACCTCCTCCCTGCTACTGCTGAAATCTCACACTGCTCTGTACAATCTGCAGCTATCAAGTCAGGCTGGGTGGGCAGATGGAGACTAATGGGGGCTTTACACGCAACGACATATCTAACGATATGTCGTCGGGGTCACGGAATTCATGACGCACATCCGGCGTCATTAGCGACGTCGTTGCGTGTGACAGCTACGAGCGAGTGTTAACGATCAAAAATACTCACCTAATCATTGATCGTTGACACGTGTTCATTTTCAAAATCTCGTTGGTCGTTGTGGACGTAGGTTGTTCGTCGTTCTTGAGACAGCACACGTCGCTACGTGTGACACCTCGGGAGCGACAAACAACAGCGTTCCTGCGACCTCCGGTAATGAGGTGGGCGTGTAGTTAATGTAGCTTGTCTCTGCCCCTCCGCTTCTATTGGTGACAGCGCACGAACCTCCCCCTTAACAAAGAGGTCGCTAGGAAGGTAAGTACGTGTGACCGGTGTTAGCGATATTGACAACGGGGGCGGGTGCTTTGACGAGCGACATCGCTAACGATGTCGCTGCGTGTAAAGCAGCCTTTAATAAATTTGGATTCATGATGAATTCTCTCGCTTTATAACTGGATAATATGCTCATCATAATAGTAGGATTATCCTGACTTTAATTTTTAAAGTATGTACACCCTTTCATTGAGGGCAATTTGGAAGCGGGTGTATAAAATCTGAAAAAAATTAGTATCTGAAAAATTTTAATCACCCACCTTTTGCCCCATTAAAAATAATAATAATAATAATAATAAAAAATATATATATTTGATATCGCCGCATTCAGAAAAGTCTGATCTATCAAAATATAAAAATAATTTACCAGATCGGTAAACACTGTAAACAAATAATTTCAAGAACACCCAAATTAAATTTTGGGGGTCTCTGCAATACCACAAAAAATGCTGTAAATAACAATTAAAACATCATATCTACCCAATATGGTATCAATAAAAACATCATCTTACCCAGAAAAAATAATACATCACACAGCTCCATCGACCAAAAAATGAAAATGTTGTAGGTCTTGGAAAATGGCGACACAGGTTTTTTATTTTGTTTGCAAACATCTGATTTATTTCACCTCTAAAATAATAAAACTGTACATTTTTGATATCGCCGAAATCATATGGATAAAGGGAATCATATTACAAGGTCATTTTTATCACAAAATGTACATCATAAAAACAATCTTCAAAAAACCATGTCAGAATTGTGGTTTTTTTCACTATTTCTTCCCAATTGTAATTTTTTTTCCCCCCATTTTTCATTTAACTATGTGGTAAAATGAAGAGTCGTTCAAAATTACAACCTGTTCTGCAAAACAAAAAGTCATCCTATGGCTATGTGGACAGAAAAATAACAAAAATCGTTATGGCTCTGAGAAGAAAGGGAAAAAAAACCCACAAACGCAAAAATGGAAATTGGCCGCATCGTGAAAGGGTTAATAATGTATGCAGTTTGTATAGTGAAATCTAATGACAGAGCCACTTTCAATATCAAGGGCTGTATTTGCCATTAGGCACTTGAGGGCACGTGCCTGGGGCGGTGCCTTCCAGGGGGGCGGCGCCCAGACCAAAACTTTAAAAAAAAATAAAAAAATGTTTTTTTTAAATCTTCCTCCTTCCTCCAAACTTTTTATTAAATCCGGCGCCTTTTTGGAGGAGGGAGGGGGCACCGCAGTCATTTATAGTCGCGTCTATAACACGCGATTATAAATGAAACTGTGAGCGCGCCGGCACTTCCGGGGTCAGAGGCGCTGCAATCAGCTCCCCGCCCCGACGTGCTGCCGTGCGCTCATGGTGCAGAGGTCACAGCAGCACTAGGCAGCGCCGCGCAGAGGAGGACGGGAGATGGAGCCGCCGAGGAAGATGTGCGATCCCGCCGCCGCCACCATCACCACCGCCACCGTGGAGAACGGAAGATTGAGCCGCCGCAGAGGACCGGAGATGCAGCCTGGAGCAGGAAAGCGCTCTACAACCGAAGACAGCGCCGAACAAGCAACCCGGGGGGGGGCGCGCAACATGGAGGATAAGGGGGATGGAACATGATATGGGGGCGCAACATGGAGGATAAGGGGGATGGAACATGATATGGGGGCGCAACATGGAGGATGGGGGGATGAAGCATGATGTGGGGGCGCAACATGGAGGATGAGGGGGATGAAGCATGATGTGGGGGCGCAACATGGAGGATGAGGGGGATGAAGCATGATGTGGGGGCGCAACATGGAGGATGAGGGGGATGAAGCATGATGTGGGGGCGCAACATGGAGGATGGGAGGGATGAAGCATGATGTGGGGGCGCAACATGGAGGATGGGGGGGATGAAGCATGATGTGGGGGCGCAACATGGAGGATGGGGGGGATGAAGCATGATATGGGGGCGCAACATGGAGGATGGGGGGATGAAGCATGATGTGGGGGCGCAACATGGAGGATGGGGGGATGAAGCATGATGTGGAGGCGCAACATGGAGGATGGGGGGATGAAGCATGATGTGGGGGCGCAACATGGAGGATGGGGGGGATGAAGCATGATGTGGGGGCGCAACATGGAGGATGGGGGGGATGAAGCATGATGTGGGGGCGCAACATGGAGTATGGAGCATGATGGGGGTGTGCAGCATGGGGGATGGAGCAGGATGGGAAAATGGGGGGGAGGGAAAATAAGGGTGGTGGACAGTATAGCGAATGGGAGTTGCAGTATTGAGAATGGGAGGCATGGTATGAAAAATGGGGAAGCATGTGGGGTGCTCGGTATGGAAGGGGAACCATGGTGGGCTTGGTATGGAGGGGGCTTGATATGGAGAAGGGGCAGCATGGGGAGCGCTCAGTTAGGAGCCTGGGAGGGCTCGGTATACAGAATGCGAAGCAGAAGGTTCATTATAGAGTGGGGACAGCATGAGGGGGACAGTGAAGTGGGGGCTGCATGGAGAGGTGGGGACAGTGGGGGTCATAGTTCATATGTGAGGAAGGTCTGGAGGGTATAATTCAGTGGTGAGGACAGTGGGGTTTTCATTTGAGGGGCAGTGTAGTGGAAATGTTATAGGAGAGAATGTGGAGGCTGTATACTATAAGTGACACGGTGTGGGGTCATTTTTTGTGAAGTGAGCTCAGTGATGGGCAGTTATTTATTCTTGGGCACAGCCTTGGGCTTTCTAGGGTGGTTACTCTTTAGTGAGGAGAATTATGAGTCTGTCACCAGGTTTTTGCCACCTTATTTGAGAGCAGCATAATGTAAGGGCAGAGATCCTGATTCCAGTGTTGTCACTTACTGGGCTGCTTAGTGTTGTTTTGATAAAATCACTGTTTAATCAGCAGTAGTTATCATTACAGGACTACTTGGTGTGCTGCAGGTGTGAAGCCCCGCTAGTATGTGTCGGTGCAGTACCTTCAGGGACTCCACGTGGATGGAACAGTCTGGTCACAGGTAGGGAACCTTCTTTTAGGATTGTCGTGACGCCACTCTCAGTATTGCGGTCAGCGGGGACCGCCACTGCAGATTAAGGGATGCCTGGGGCTGATGGTGGGTGCAGTCAGTATATTAGCCCCCTGAGAGTGAGGCAAGCCCCAGGCCCCGGTGTATGTGTGTGGGACCACAGGTCGCAGAATGACTCAAACACAGTCCAAGAAGTCTTTCAACGTGTTTACTCACTGTTTGGAGGTCACGGTGAGATGCCCGGGCGACACTGTGATAACCAGGTTGAACCAGGAATTCCAGGAGGCCGTTCTGAGGGTAGCTGTCCACTCGCCTTCCTTGCACTCTTTCTGTTTTAGGAGGATCCTTTGCTTGAAGCGTGGTAGGACCCCTCCAGGGAAGCTGTTACCACCCTGCTCCCCTCTCTCTGGCTCGTCTGCCGGCAGCGTGGCCTTGGTGGGATGGCTTCTGGCCCTGTCCCCTTATGGGCCTGGTGATTGCTGCTTGGCTCAAGCTCTGTGTAGTCGTGGTGAGGGCATGAAGTACCCCCCCCCACCTGTAGGTTAAGCAGCTCTGGATGATCTGCTGCCTGTACTGGGGACCTAGTTCCCCTTGTGTGCTCGGATACCGGGATCTCCGTACTCAGCCACCCTTCTCTCTGGATGATTTTCAGGCCGACCCACGGTACTCCTTTCTCCCCCGCTTTCAGCTACTGCACTCCTCAGGACCTGTCTGACACGAGAGCTCCTCTGCTCCCTTCCACACACTTCAACTTCTTCCTCCAGACTCTCCTCACTTCCTCTCTGCCCTGCTTCCTAGCAACCAGCCTCTGAACACACCCCTAGCTGGGAATTGAAAGTTAACCCCTACTGGTTACCCAAGGGTCCCCTCTGGTGATGTGGGAGGCCTGGTCACTATATGTTTGTGTGTGCACCTCATCCTGGCCTTTGGAGATTACCTGGAAGCATTGTCCCCGCATGGGTGCAATACTCTGTGGTGCCTGACCAGGTCAGGGGCGCCACATTCCCCCTTAGTTATCATCAGCACGTCCTCGGGCTGCAAAGACAAGAGAAAAAGGTAAATACAAACTTTTCCCACACAGGGGCAATTATTTACATTTAAACATACCAGGTACCATTCCACCACCAACCACCCACATGTCCGAACCCCATCCAAAAACCTCCAGGAGGTAGGTCGCCGGTCCTTTTGGTGACCAGGGCTGGGCCATCACATTCCCCAGACCTTTCCTCCAATCTTCCTCTCCTGAGGAGAGTGGTGTAAGGTAGGCCCCATAAACAGGCGTACCCGCTTCCGAGTGTTGGAGGGCAGGCCCCATAAACAGGCGTGCCCCCTTGTTGGTGCAGAGCCATGCCCCTCAACAGGCAGACTCTGGGGTTGATACCAAGGAGGTAACTTTTTACAATGCAAAGTTTGTGGTTAAATCCAGTTCATAACCGGTGGTCCATTTTTTAAAGTGCACGTGAACTAGTGCAAAGAAAACATTTTAAAGAGGTCTCACAATAGTCCTTGTGGGCACATTTCGCTTAAACGTTACCTAACTGTAAACAGGTTAAACATTACATTTCATACAGTCACTTTGAACTAAACTGTACTTTCTCTATAGCGTAATGGGAGCTGACCAAAGTTGCTGCGGGTTGATCTACGCAGTACTATACTGTCATCTGTCTGAGGTTGTGTCCTCCCACCCGATGTATGTGTCTCAATGTGAATAATAGGTGTACTAGGTATTGATACCAGTGCATGGTCTTCTGCTTCAGCTACATTTGGCTCTTCCAGGTTCTGAACAGGTTCTTCTGGGTCTCTTACTTCTCCAGATTGAGGGAATGTAATAACCGGAATAACTACTGCTCCATTGTATTGAGGCCAACTTGCTGGAAAATCTCCAAGTACAGTATGGATCATCTTTTCTTTTGGTTCTTGAACTGGCAAAGGGTTGGGAATTTCTTCAGGGGTTCTTAGTTGTTCAGGACATTTCTTTAAGCGATCTCTAGAAACGACAGCTGTTGTTTTTCCTCCATCTTTGCTGATAAGGCATGTCTTTTCACTGCTAAGCGTCGATGGTAACACAGTATAGGGTTCTTCTTCCCAGTGATTGTCAAGTTTATGACGTCTTCTCTTTCTTTTGAGAACTATATCTCCTGGCATCAAAGGAACAGCAGGTGCTTTTCGATTGTAGGCCTTTTCTTGTTTCTCACGCTGCTGAGTCAGGCTTCGCTCCACACACTCTTGTACTTTATTGTATTGGGCTTGGCGGTTGGAATCCCAATCAGCACCTTGTAGATGGTCTTCAGGGGTCTCAACTCCCATTTCCAGATCTACTGGCAATCTCCCTGGTCTGGCCCTCATCAGGTATGCCGGTGTGCAGTTCGTGGAACTCACAGGGATGTTGTTATACATGTCCACTAGATCGGGCAGTTTTTCCGGCCACTGACTTCGTTCTTCTAGTGGGAGCGTCTTCAGAAGGTCGAGAATGATGTGGTTCATCTTCTCACACATGCCATTGGTCTGAGGATGGTAAGGCGTAGTACGGATCTTCTGGCAGCCGTATAGGTTACAAAACTCCTTAAACACTTCAGCTTCAAAGGCTGGTCCTTGGTCAGTGAGCACTTGATCTGGATAGCCATGTGGTCGACAGAAGTGTGTCTGGAAAGCTTTGGCTGCAGTTTGACCTGTCAAGTCCTTGACTGGTACTACCACCAGGAATCTGGAGTAGTGGTCAACCATAGTGAGAGCGTAGTTGTAGCCTTGTCTGCTGGGTGCCAACTTTACATGGTCCAGGGCCACGATCTCCAGGGGCCGTTTAGTTTGGATTGGCTGGAGTGGTGCTCTCTGGCTGTGCTGGTCTTTTCTTCTAAGATTGCAGGGCCCGCAGTTTCGACACCACTTCTCTAGGGCAGATCTCATGCCCACCCAGTAGAATCTTACTTTAAGTAGGGCCTCCAGTTTCTTCCAACCAAAGTGGCCTGCACCATTGTGATAGGCTTCTAGCACCATCCTCGTATCCTTCTGTGGTACAATCACTTGCCACACCTTCTCATGCGTCCTCGGGTCAATGATGCTCCTGTAAAGTTTGTCTTGATAGATGAATAATCGACCCCTCTCCTTCCATAGGTACTGTGCCTCAGGTGGGGCTCCTTTGTCAAGGCTGGCGCCCGGCTGGCTGATCAGTTTCTTTACCAAGCCTACCGCTGGATCATTTTCCTGGGTCTCCTTCCAGTTGTAGTGAGGTAGTGGGTTCAGGGTCACCTCTTGGCGGTTGGCACGCGACTGCCGACACTGTTTTGCTCCATGGCGATGGAACGCTGGCAGCTCAATCTCTTCAAGATCATCTACATCTTCACCCTCGTCTGCTAGGTGAGGCATCCTGGACAGAGCATCTGCGTTGCCGTTCTTGCGGCCAGCTCGATACTTGACAGTAAAGTCATAATTCGCCAGTCGGGCTACCCAACGCTGCTCCATGGCACCCAATTTAGCAGTATCCAAGTGGGTCAGGGGGTTGTTGTCCGTGAAGACAGTGAATTTGGTGGCTGCCAGGTAGTGCTTGAACCGCTCTGTGATAGCCCATACCATGGCCAGGAACTCTAGCTTGAATGAGCTATAATTCTCCGGGTTTCTTTCAGTAGGCCTGAGCTTCCTGCTGGCGTAAGCAATCACACGCTCTTTGCCTCCCTGCACCTGTGAAAGCACTGCTCCCAGTCCCACATTACTGGCATCTGTGTACAGTACGAATGGCAGACCGTAGTCAGGGTAGGCTAGGATCTCTTCACCCGTCAAGGCCCCTTTCATTTGTCTGAAGGAGTGTTCTTCTGCTTCTCCCCAGTGAAATGGCGGGCCGGAGGTCTTTCCTTTCTTCTCTGGGTGGCCTACCAGGAGCTCTTGCAAAGGCGCTGCCATTTTCGTGTATCCCTTGATGAACCTTCTGTAGTAGCCTACCAAGCCAAGGAACTGACGTACCTCCCGGACGGTAGTAGGTGTGGGCCATTCCTGGATGACTGTGACCTTTTCTGGGTCCGGTGCTACTCCTTCTGCACTGACCACGTGACCTAGGTACTGGACCTTTGGCTTCAGTAAATGGCACTTGGATGGTTTCAGCTTCATTCCATATCGGGATAGCGCTTCAAAGACTTCAGCCAGGTGTTTCAGGTGGTCCTCGTAGGTCTTGGAGTACACGATGACATCATCCAGGTAGAGCAGGACGGTTTCAAAGTTGAGGTGCCCTAGGCAGCATTCCATAAGCCTCTGGAAGGTCCCGGGGGCATTGCAGAGTCCAAATGGCATGCTGTTGAACTCACAGAGGCCCATTGGGGTGGTGAAGGCCGTCTTCTCCCGATCTTCTTCTGCTACAGATACTTGCCAGTAGCCACTAGTAAGGTCTAGGGTAGAAAAGTAGTTAGAGGTTTTCAAGGCAGCGAGGGATTCCTCTATCCTTGGCAAAGGGTAGGCATCCTTGTGTGTTATCTGATTTATCCGTCTGTAATCCACACACATCCTCATCGTGCCATCCTTCTTTCTTACCAGGACCAGGGGAGCCGCCCAGGGGCTACAACTGTCCCTTATGACGCCTGCCTCCTTCATGTCCTTCAGCATGTCCTTTGTGCGCTGGTAATGGGCTGGTGGAATAGGCCTATGTCTTTCCTTAATGGGAGGATGACTGCCTGTGGGTATGTGATGTTGCACCCCTTTGATCCTACCAAAGTCTAGTGGGTTCTTACTAAAGACCTGCTCGTATTCCTGCACGACCCTGTAAACCCCATGTTTCTGGTAGTCGGTTGTAGAGTCAGTCCCCACGTGTAGTTTCTGGCACCAATCCTCTAACTGCTTTTGGGAGGTCTCGCCCTCTTTTGAGTCAGCTTGTGTCAGGGGACCTACAGGTGTTATGGCGTCATCTGAGCATGTAAACAGTTTGGCTATGGTAGCGTACCTTGGTAGTCTGGCTTCCTCCTCCCCACAGTTCAACACTCGTACAGGCACTCGTCCCTTGTGTACATCAACTACCCCCCTGGCTGTCAGAATCGTGGGCCAGTGGTCTGAATGAGTGGGCTCTAGTACAGCCTGGTAGTCTTGTCCTCTGAGACCTACCGCTGCTCTACACCACATCATCATTTCACTCCGTGGGGGTATCACAATGGGGTTTGCATCCATCACCCGTACACTACCAATCTCACCGCCAGTCTGTTTTACCTGTTGCTTCCTCAGAATGATTCGGATCTCCTTTTGCAAGGCTCTTTGCGACCTGCCCTCAGCACCTTCAACAATCTGGTGAAGCAACAACAACACTTCCCCTAGGCAATTTTCTATGACATTAGTGCCTAAAATCATTTGCGGGTTCCTTTCTCTAATATCAGTGTCCACAACAATCAGTCCTTGTCCCTTCATTTCCTGCCTTCCCACCTTTATGGTTACCTCTTTGACCCCGATCTGGTCTATAGGTTGTCCGTTGGCAGCATAGATGGTGAGGGAGGGGTCCGGTGGTCGGAGATCGTCGTCCGACCAAAACCTCCGATAAAGGACATACGGGATCGTGGTGACCTGAGAGCCGGTGTCCAATAACGCCGGGGTAGGGATCCCGTCCAGGACGATGGACAGGACAGGACGTCCACCCACGTACTGATCACAGCAGCGACTTGGGCCTGATCTTCTTAATCCTGAGGACTGGCCCCCGGCCCCAGGTTTGGCTCGTTTAAAGGACAGGCCCTTGCATAGTGTCCTGCCTCCTGGCAACGACGACAGATGGGTTGTCCAGATGAGTCATAGCGATCACTGCTCCTGCCTCGGGTTGGGGGACCTCTTCTCCTCCGCATCCAAGGGACGTCCTCTGGGTTGTCAGCTAGCAGGATCCGATGAGGGACTTTGGTCTCTGAGGGCAACTGCATTGCTTTCAGGATTTGTGCGACGTCCTTAGTGAGCTGTTGCACCTGGGAGGATAGTGTATTTATGGTCTCTGCTGGCGTGTTGAGTCCTTTTGCAGTTACCAGGGCCTGCGAGGAGGATTCCGCTCCTGCAGCCGTGGAACTGGCAGGCCATGCTGGTGCGACGGGGTCTGTGTCCACAGGAGGTTGGAGTGCTTTCACTGCCCTGTCTTTCAGAATGGCAAAGTCCACGTCAGGGTGTTCCAGGGACCACAGCTTCATCTGCTTCCCATCCTCAGGAGAGCGCAGGCCCCGCAAGAATTGTTCCTTCATCATCCGGTTTCCTTCTTGATCACTGACAGGGTCCACCAGCTTGAGAGCCCGTAGTGCAGCCTGCAGCCTGAGGGCATAGGCTCTTATGCTATCTTGGGGCTTCTGCCGGCAGTTATAGAAGTCCGTCCTCAGCTCTCCCTCGGTGCGGTGTTCAAAAGCAGCTGCTAGTTTGGCAAAGATGGTCTCAACAGAGCTCCGGTCATCATTGGTCCAGGACTCAGCTTCCAATTCTGCTGCCTCAGTCAATTGTCCCAGCACCACAGCGGCCCTCTGCTTACCAGTCATCGCGTGCATGTCTAGCAGGGTGTTGATCTTCTTCTTAAACCCGGTCAGCGTGTCTATTTTACCGGCGTATTGGGGCAGCCATTGCGCTCCTGGGACATACAGCAAGGAAACTGGCATTATGGGGGAGATTTCAGCCGGCGCGGCTGCGACCGCGGCACCGGCACCAGGCGCTGCTGCGTCCAGCGCGACGGGGGCTGGCATCGCTTGGGCTGCGTCGCCCTGACCAGGGGCATTACCTCCTGCAGCGTCCATTTTTCTTCAAAAATCTGCGCGCTCCCTCTCCACTTCCGGGGTCAGTACGCTCTCCGAATTGTGGGGATTCTGGGGCGGCCACACCTCTTCGTGGGCGGTGCTCTTCTCCCTCGCGCGGGCTGCAGCGCGCTTTTGAAGATGGCAATATGGCGGCGGTTCAATTTTTGCGGTCGGACCTCTGAGGCGCACGGTCACCTGTCTGAACAGGTCTAGTCCAAATCCTGTTTGTGACGCCAGAAGTTGTGAAGCCCCGCTAGTATGTGTCGGTGCAGTACCTTCAGGGACTCCACGTGGATGGAACAGTCTGGTCACAGGTAGGGAACCTTCTTTTAGGATTGTCGTGACGCCACTCTCAGTATTGCGGTCAGCGGGGACCGCCACTGCAGATTAAGGGATGCCTGGGGCTGATGGTGGGTGCAGTCAGTATATTAGCCCCCTGAGAGTGAGGCAAGCCCCAGGCCCCGGTGTATGTGTGTGGGACCACAGGTCGCAGAATGACTCAAACACAGTCCAAGAAGTCTTTCAACGTGTTTACTCACTGTTTGGAGGTCACGGTGAGATGCCCGGGCGACACTGTGATAACCAGGTTGAACCAGGAATTCCAGGAGGCCGTTCTGAGGGTAGCTGTCCACTCGCCTTCCTTGCACTCTTTCTGTTTTAGGAGGATCCTTTGCTTGAAGCGTGGTAGGACCCCTCCAGGGAAGCTGTTACCACCCTGCTCCCCTCTCTCTGGCTCGTCTGCCGGCAGCGTGGCCTTGGTGGGATGGCTTCTGGCCCTGTCCCCTTATGGGCCTGGTGATTGCTGCTTGGCTCAAGCTCTGTGTAGTCGTGGTGAGGGCATGAAGTACCCCCCCCCACCTGTAGGTTAAGCAGCTCTGGATGATCTGCTGCCTGTACTTGGGACCTAGTTCCCCTTGTGTGCTCAGATACCGGGATCTCCGTACTCAGCCACCCTTCTCTCTGGATGATTTTCAGGCCGACCCACGGTACTCCTTTCTCCCCCGCTTTCAGCTACTGCACTCCTCAGGACCTGTCTGACACGAGAGCTCCTCTGCTCCCTTCCACACACTTCAACTTCTTCCTCCAGACTCTCCTCACTTCCTCTCTGCCCTGCTTCCTAGCAACCAGCCTCTGAACACACCCCTAGCTGGGAATTGAAAGTTAACCCCTACTGGTTACCCAAGGGTCCCCTCTGGTGATGTGGGAGGCCTGGTCACTATATGTTTGTGTGTGCACCTCATCCTGGCCTTTGGAGATTACCTGGAAGCATTGTCCCCGCATGGGTGCAATACTCTGTGGTGCCTGACCAGGTCAGGGGCGCCACACAGGTAGTCCAGCATATTCATGAGCTCTGTATAGCTGTGAGATCTGCAGCAGAGAAAATGACAGCAAACAGCTCAGTAAGTGACACATTGCTGAAATCAGGGGCTCTGTCTCTACATTATGCTGCTCCCAGATGGGGGAGCAAACACCTGGTGACACATTCCCTATACGGGCACCATTGCAGTATGTGCTGCAGCAGACCAAACAAGAGGGAAGTCTTGGGAGACGCAGGACAATGTGTTGCTAAGAACGATGATATTTTACTTTTACTCCCAAAATGCCAATTAATCTGCAGACACATTTACACAGGGGACGTCGCTCTGGCATGTACAGTTTTAACTTAATATGCTATTATATATATGCAGACTGTTCTGTGCACCCTGTTGCGGTTGGTGTCTTGGTGCAGATGTGCACCCTCCTATTTGCATATTAAAGACAGTCCCTCGTCCTTAGGTGAGAGTCAGTGCTGTCTAACATCACTTAGCATTTCTGCATGTGTCCTGACACTGGAGGAGCAGAGTAGCACTCCCAAGTGTCAGTGTGGGTGCGCACGCAATGTGACTGCAGTGTCAGTGTGGGTGCGCATGGAATGTGACTGCAGTGGCCGCGTGGGTGCGCATGCAATGTGACTGCAATGTCCGCGTGGGTGCGCATGCAAAGTGACTGCAATGTCCGCGTAGGTGCGCATGCAATGTGACTGCAATGTCAGTGTGGTGCGCATGTAATGTGACTGCAATGTCAGTGTGGGTGCGCATGCAATGTGACTGCAAAGTCCGCGTGGGTGCGCATGCAAAGTGACTGCAATGTCCGCGTGGGTGTGCATGCAATGTGACTGCAATGTCAGTGTGGGTGCGCATGCAATGTGACTGCAATGTCCGCGTGGGTGCGCATGCAAAGTGACTGCAATGTCCGCGTGGGTGTGCATGCAATGTGACTGCAATGTCAGTGTGGTGCGCATGCAATGTGACTGCAATGTCAGTGTGGGTGCGCATGCAATGTGACTGCAGTGTCCGTGTGGGTGCGCATGCAATGTGACTGCAGTGTCTGCGTGGGTGCGCATGCAATGTGACTGCAGTAAAAAAAAAACAAAAAAAAAAAACAAGGAGAAAATTGTAGAAAAAAATACCCTGACTATAAATAAATAAATTGCAAGTGCTTAATAAACAGGGTACTTAGTATATACATTTTTGCAAAAAGGTAAGAAGCTGTCTCACCTCGTCACGGTGTACCCATCTGAGACAGTCCCTAACCTACTAAAGTTAAAAACATATTCTGTACCTAACTAGTGTCATGTCAAAACTTCAATATGGATGGTAAAGTGGTTAGCTGGGTCCCAGATTAAATACACAGCAAAAAGTGAGAAGCAGGTAATTGTTCAGCCTCAGTATCAGGAGGGCTGCACCCCCAACTTGCATTAAAGCAAGATAACAGACAAAAAAAACAAAAAACTGAGCTGTGACAAATGTTCAATAAACATGCAACATTACAAGCATGTGAATTGCAGCCTCAAGACTAGAAAAAAAACAAGGAGAAAACTTTAGTAGGTTAGGGACTGTCTCAGATGGGTACACCGTGACGAGGTGAGACAGCTTCTTACCTTTTTGCAAAAATGTATATACTAAGTACCCTGTTTATTAAGCACTTGCAATTTATTTATTTATAGTCAGGGTATTTTTTCTACAATTTTCTCCTTGTTTTTTTTTTTCTAGTCTTGAGGCTGCAATGTGACTGCAGTCACAGTGTGGGTGCGCATGCAATGTGACTGCAGTGTCCGCGTGGGTGTGCATGCAATGTGACTGCAGTGCCAGTGTGGGTACGCATGCAATGTGACTGCAGGTACGTTCTGACAGCTGGTTGCTGCCTGTATTTGAGTGCAGATTCAATAAGGAGGAAGGTTGTTGAAGTGAGCATACAGCACATCACAGCGCTGTGTCCCTCTCCTCACTGTGCTCCTCCGGTGTTGTGTGCACACCTGCATTGACACTTGGAGTGTGCCGCTGTGCTCCTCCTGTATTGTGTGCACACCCACACTGATGCTTGGAGTGTGCCGCTGTGCTCCTCCTGTGTTGTGTGCACACCCGCACTGACGCTTGGAGTGTGCCGCTGTGCTCCTCCTGTATTGTGTGCACACCCACACTGACGCTTGGAGTGTGCCGCTGTGCTCCTCCTGTGTTGGATGCACACCCACACTGACGCTTGGAGTGTGCCGCTGTGCTCCTCCTGTGTTGGATGCACACCCACCCTGACGCTTGGAGTGTGCCGCTGTGCTCCTCCTGTGTTGGATGCACACCCACACTGACGCTTGGAGTATGCCGCTGTGCTCCTCCTGTGTTGTGTGCTCACCCGCACTGACACTTGGAGTGTGCCGCAGTGTTGGGTGCGGTGCAGTCAGGAAATCTGGTGTTACGGTGCTCACTCTCACCAATGGATCACTATTAATCAAGACAAAGGCCTGGCTAGTATTTTCCTATATTAGGTGGTAATGATGCACCCAGGCTTAGGCCGCGCAGAAATGTCCTAATTTTCATATCAAATAAATGTGGCTTTTTCAGTGAATATTAAAGGGAACCTGTTACACCCTTTTTCAATTTTAAACTGCCCCCAATGTCTTGTTAGTGACTAGAGTTGAGCGCGGTTTGCGGTTCGCGGTTCTCCAGTTCTAGGCTCGAGTGATTTTGGGGCCTGTTCTAGATCGAACTAGAACTCGGGCTTTTTAGAAGCTCGATAGTTCTAGAAACGTTCGAGAACGGTTCTAGCAGCAAAAAAACAGCTAATTCCTAGCTGGCTTTCCGCTGTAATAGTGTAAGTCACTCTGTGACTCACACTATTATGACATTTCAGTGTATAGTGCGCGGGAACAGCGCCTTCAGATCACTGCTGTTTGTATAATGGCGATCGCCATTTTTTTTTTTCCTTGTCTTCCTTCCCTAAGCGCGCGCGTCTTGTGGGGCGGGCCAGCATGTCAGCCAATCCCAGACACACACACAGCTAAGTGGACTTTTAGCCAGAGAAGCAACGGCATGTGTGATAGGATGTCCATGTCACATGTCCCTGCATTATAAAAACGAGTAGCAACCTATAAAGAATCCAGGAATCGTACTTTATATTTATCAAATCAAATTTTATTTATACAAAGTGCTCGTGCAAAATTCATATAAAAATTTCATCATATATAGGATAACATTTTTGGAATATAGGGAGGGATGTCAAGCCGCACTTATAAGGAGTGGCACAATATTACAGTAGCTGCATCTGCCCGTATCTTAACGGCCAGTATAAATGGATAAATCATATATTGACAGGAATGGACCAAAGGGGATATAGTCTACAATTGCATAGTATAAAATACCAGTGTTGTAAATTTTATACTATTGTGAAAATACGAACATCCTATGTAAAGTATGGGTATATTACCAGACGCTATGTAGACTGATTAGAGGACACTATAATTAGCATGTCATAGTAGTTTAAGGTAGCAGGCATGTGACCATAGCGTTGCCTCCATCTATCTGCTTAGCCCCATAGTTCAGTCCACATACCTGTTGTCATTTTGTACCCAATATGCGTCCACAGCAGCACCGTAGCTTGCACCTACTCCAACCTCGACGCGCGTTTCACCGCACTGCCGGTTTCATCATTTTTATTATAAAAACGAGTATCTGGCCGTCCGGACGCCATTATCTCTTCTGCGTCCTTGGTGTCAGACATCACTGGCGCAGCTCCGTCGTGAGTCCTATCGCCGATACAGCTGTATGCGCTCCATACACAGCGTTAGACAGCTTAGGGATAGCACTTTCCATCAGTCCTTTTAAGGGCTCGTACCGGCAGGGTCAGAGCCATAGGTGACAGGTCCTGAAAACAGCGACAGCGTCTGTGTAGCAAAGGTCAGGGATTTCGTCGCTGCATTTCCCCATTAGGAGGGAATAGAAAGGCAGGCTTCCATTCCTCTACCCAGAGCCCCACAACCCTGGCACTGTACCCTCCTGTCCTCTGCACACTCCAACTCATTATAACTAAGCCATTATACTAGCAAACACTCAGTGTACCTAGTGGCATCCTAAACGTGGCTATTGGACTTTTGTCTAGTCACACTAGTGCAAAGACATTTGCAGCACCTCTGCCTGCATTGCACACTCCAACTCATTATAACTAAGCCATTATACTAGCAATTGATGCTGCCAGTTTAAGGGCCGTAGTTGCATTGTCAGGGATATTTATTCTTTATTATTCTGCTGTTAATAAAGCTAGACCACCGCTGCAATCTACACCACCTCTCAATTTTTACTACCACATTTTCAGTGCACAATCTTGTCGCAATCAACATGAGTGGCAAAATGACAGATGCTGGTGGAAAGGGGAAGAGGCGTGGTGGAAAAGGAACAAAAGGGTTTGTCCGTGGGGAAGGTGGCAAAGCTCCATTATCATCTGCTGAAGATAGACCATCTACCAGCAAAAGTAAGATGTCTACTACTTACCGTGGACAATCCGATGTGCTCCCTTTTTTACGGACACGAACAACAGGAACAAAGGTAGATGATGGCCAAAAAAGGAAAATGCTTGAATGGATCTCAAGTGGTCCAACAAGTGCCCTCTCAGCCACTTCAAGTACTGCATCCAAAAAACACCAGTCCTCTGAGTTGTCATCCCAATCAAACTTGCTTTCTCCCAGCTCTGAAGTCTCCATCAGCCCTGCACAGTATGGTGGAACTGAGATGGCTGAGTCTGCAGAGCTGTTCAGTCACACTATAGCCTGGGAATCAGAGGTCTGCTCCCAAGCTACAGTGAGTACAGAACAGGAAATGGTCTGCAGTGATGCCCAGAACCTTTGTGACTCTGATTCAGGCCGTGAGGACCAAGTTTCTGAGCATAATGTTGACCCTTTGTCACAAACTGTAACACCTGTGGTTATAGACAATGAGGAACATACTGATGAAGATGAGACGCAGATACCCGATTGGGATGACAACTTAAATATTCGGTCAGGGCAAGAAGAGGCTCGGTCTGAGGGGGAGGGGAGTGCAAACACAACAATTGATGATGAAGTTCTAGATCCCACCTACTGTCAACCCACAGTCAGGCACTCGAGAAGGTCAACAGAGGTGGTGGAGGAGGATGCAACTGATGAAGAAGTTACCTTGCGCCTTCCTGGACACAGTCGGAGTACTGGTAGCACGTCTACAACTGCATCCTCAGCCACCACTCTGCCTCTGAGCATTATTCGGGGTGGATCAACAGGTCGCATGGCCTCTAAGCCTTGCCTAGCCTGGTCCTTTTTTTACATAGAAAAAGATCGCCCAAATTATGTGATCTGTAAAATTTGTCATGGTTCTCTTAGTAGAGGTCAAAACCTCAGCAGTTTGACAACTTCTTCCATGAATCGTCACATGAATAAATATCATATGGCCCGGTGGGAAGCTCACCGTGCTGCAATGCGGCCTAGCGGAGCGAACCATCCACCGCCTGCCCCTTCCAGTGCATCCGCGCGCTCGTCATCTTCTAGGACTGTGGGGACAGCTGTCACACCTGTTTTTCCACCCACAACTTCCACCACTGTAACCGCAACAGGCAGTTTGCTTGGTAGGTCGTCAGTTGGTTTGGAAGGGGAAACAAGTGCGTGTGTACAGCTCTCTCAGACATCGATAGCACCAACGTTGGATGAAGGCAACATCATGTCTCCGCCAGCACTTTCCTCACAAACCTGCATTTTTCCAGGGGCACCCTACTCAACACCGTCTACACACAGCAGCCAGATCTCTGTCCCTCAGATGTGGTCAAATAAAAGGCCACTTCCTGCGACCCATGACAAAGCTAAGAGGTTGACTCTATCCCTCTGTAAGCTGTTGGCTACCGAAATGCTGCCTTTCCGCCTAGTGGACACACAGGATTTTAGAGACCTTATGTCTGTCGCTGTGCCCCAGTACCAGATGCCCAGTCGCCACTACTTCTCTAAGAAAGGTGTGCCCGCGCTACACCAGCATGTCGCACACAACATCACCGCTTCCTTGAGAAACTCTGTGTGTGAACGGGTGCATTTCACCACCGATACTTGGACCAGTAAGCATGGACAGGGACGTTACATGTCGCTGACTGGGCACTGGGTAACTATGGTGATAGATGGTGAAGGGTCTGCTGCACAAGTCTTGCCGTCCCCACGACTTGTGTGTCAATCCTCTGTCTGTCCAAGTTCCGCCACTGCTTCTGCATCCTCCACCTCATCTGGGTCCTCCACCTCCGCCCCAAGCCTGCCTGGTCAGGCCACCAGCGTTCTCACAGTGCAAAAGGAATCACGCACCCCTCATTACTATGCTGGCAGCAGAGCGCAACGGCATCAGGCGGTCTTTAGCTTGACATGTCTTGGGAATAAGAGTCACACAGCTGAGGAGTTGTGGTCAGCTCCGCGGTCCGAGTTTAATAAATGGTTGTCTCCACTTAACCTGCAGCCTGGTAAGGCCGTGTGCGACAATGCTGCAAACCTGGGTGCGGCCCTTCGCCTGGGCAAGGTGACACACGTACCTTGTATGGCTCACGTGTTGAACCTTGTCGTCCAGCAATTTTTAACACACTATCCCGGCCTAGATGGCCTTCTGAACAGGGCACGAAAACTGTCTGCTCACTTCCGACGTTCAAGCGCCGCAGCTGAGCGACTTGCATCGCTCCAGAAGTCTTTCGGCCTGCCGGTTCATCGCCTGAAATGCGATGTGGCGACACGCTGGAATTCAACTCTCCACATGTTACAGCGACTGTGGCAGCACCGCCGAGCCCTGGTGCAATACGTCATGACGTATAGCCTGGGCCAACGAGATGCAGAGGTGGGGCAGATCACCCTGATGGAGTGGTCTCAGATCAAGGACCTATGCACCCTTCTGCACAGTTTTGACATGGCGACGAATATATGTTTAGCGCTGACAATGCCATTATCAGCATGACGATTCCAGTCATTTACATGCTGGAGCACACGCTAAACACTATTCGGAGTCAGGGGGTGGGACAACAGGAAGGGGATGAACTACAGGAGGATTCATATGCGCAAGACACAACAACATCACCAAGGTCCAGACGTTCATCATCACCAAGGCGGCAGGCATGGGACCATGGGGGACAGGGATCAACAAGGGCGCATGGTAGCAGGCGAGATGTTGAGGAAGGTGCAGGAGAACATGAAGAAATGGAGGACGAACTGTCCATGGACATGGAAGACTCAGCGGATGAGGGAGACCTTGGTCAAATTTCAGTTGAAAGAGGTTGGGGGGAGATGTCAGAGGAAGAAAGAACGGTTAGCACCTCTATGCCACAAACACAGCGTGGACTTGGTCCGCATGGCTGCGCAAGACACATGAGTGCCTTCTTGCTGCACTACCTCCAACATGACCCTCATATTGTCAAAATTAGAAGTGATGATGACTACTGGCTTGCCACACTATTAGATCCCCGGTACAAGTCCAAATTTTGTGACATAATTCCAGCCATAGAAAGGGACGCTCGGCTTTTCCACCAAACAACCGTGCAGGTGCAGGGAGTGATTCTCCCAGTTGTAACTTGCCAAACATGGGACGGTCTCGTCATCTTCAACAGTCTACCCGTACCAGTAGGACCGTATCTGGTGCTGGTAACAGCAATTTTATGGAATCTTTTCATAATTTTTTTAGACCCTCTTTTGCAAGGCCACCAGAGACAACAAGTCTGACACATAGTCAACGGCTGGAGAGGATGATACAGGAGTATCTCCAAATGAACATCGATGCCATGACTTTGCAAATGGAGCCTTGCTCCTTTTGGGCTTCAAATCTAGAAAAATGGCCAGAGCTATCCAGTTACGCCTTGGAGATTTTGTCGTGTCCAGCTGCCAGCATTGTCTCTGAACGTGTCTTCAGTGCTGCTGGGTGTGTGCTGACAGATAAGCGCACGCGTCTGTCCAGTGACAATGTGGACAGACTGACGTTCATCAAAATGAACAAGTCATGGATCCAGAAGGAATTTACAACCCCTGTGTCATCCTGGGGAGAGTAAATGCTTGTGGATTTGGAATGTGCTTGATGCAAATCAAAACATCCTGTTTGCAACTAGGGCACAACTGCTGCCACTGAAGGGGTGGGTGTGTGTGGGGCCCAATTTTTGGAAAAAAGGGAGACTCCGCTTGGAGTAACCCTTGCTTGCTGTGTTTTTTAAAAGGAGCCAAGATGAACAGAGCTGGGATCAGGAAAGACTTTGCTACCTACCCCGGTGTCATCCTGGGGACGGTTAATTATGGCGTATTTTTGAATGTGCTTGATGCAAATCTAGCTGTGAAGTGTACAACTGGGGCACAAGTGCTGCCACTGAAGGGGTGGGTGTGTGTGGGGCCCAATTTTTGGAAAAAAGGGAGACTCCGCTTGGAGTCACCTTGCGGTGTTTTACATGATTTTAGAAGGGCGTGCCATGCCTATATCTGTGTCTCCTCCTCTTTTTCCTTGTCCAGCTCTTTTGTTTTTGCATGAGTATATGTCCTTGTCACTTTCCCATGTGTTGTGAGTTGTTTGTCACCTTTTGGACACCTTTGAGGGTGTTTTCTAGGTGTTTTTATGTGTTTGTGATTGCCTGCCATTGTTTCCTATGCAGTTCGAGTTCGGTTCGTCGAACGTTCGACGAGCCGAACTCGAACGGGACCTCCGTTCAGCGAACCGACCTCGAGCCGAACCGGGACCGGTTCGCTCATCTCTATTAGTGACGCAATGTAAGTGATGCACATTTTCTGACTAACAAGACAATGGAGCAGTTTAATATTAAAGGTCGTGACCAGTTCTTTTTAAGCTGAACTTTATGGGTGGGATTATTTCTCCACAGATCATGTCCCCCATATAAATATTTCTGCAGTCTAGGTGTCATTTTGGGGTGACAGATTCCCTTTCAGTCAGCTTAAAAATCATCTCACCTGACGAATGAAAGTTTTGCTCGTGCATCGGGTGATGGACACTGTTTAGATCATGGGTTTCAAACACGCGGCCCGCGGGCCGCATGCGGCCCCTGAGGCTGTTTGTTGTGGCCCGCAGACCCCGTGACAATCGCGGCTCTATGCTGAGGGTCGGCGGCGGCAGGAACTTTACTGCATTTGAATCCATCTGCGGTGCCGCGCAAGGAGCTGTCAGTTCTATCCCAGTTGCTGCTGCTGTCTGCCAATCAGATGCAAGGAGGTGACGTCATACAGCGACGTCACTTCCTTGCATCTGATTGGCAGGCAGCAGCCATTGGTCCAGACACAGCTCCTCTGCGCTGCACCGCAAATGGATTCAAATGCAGTGAAGTTCCTGCCGGCGCCGACCCTCAGCACAGGGCCGCGATCGTCACGGGCCGCAACAAGCAGGTAAGGTACGTGCTCAAGATCAGGACCCACTGCGTGCTGGACACAGCGGGTCCTGATCGGCGGGGCCGCAAGTCTCCTCCTTAGGAGACCGCAGCTGCCCGTGCCTGCGATCAGGGGTTCGGGCCGCTGCGGTCTCCTCGCTGTGCTCTGCCTAGGAAGGACGCTTCCGACTCCGCAGCATAAATTCACATGCTGCGGCCTCTGGAAGCCACACCGCAGTTCCGTTTTCACTGCGGGCCGTGAAATCCCATGCCCACTGTGCTTTTACCATACATAGCAGGGTTTTGGACGCAGCTGAAGCATGCTGCATCCAAAACTCTGCAAGTACTGATCGTGGGCACACAGGGAACGGAGGAAAGGTGAGGAGAATTTTTTTTTTGTTTGCGTATTACTAAAGGATGGGCAGAATACTACAGGGATGGGTTGAATACTACAGGGATGGCCACAATACTACAGGGATGGCCACAGTACTACAAGGATGGGCAGAATATTACAGGGATGGCCACAATACTAAAAGCGTGGGCAGAATACTACAGGGATGGCCACAATACTACAGGGATGGGCAGAATACTACAGGGATGGCCACAATACTACAGGGATGGCCACAATACTACAGGGATAGGCAGAATACTACAGGGATGGCCACAATACTACAGGGATAGGCAGAATACTACAGGGATAGGCAGAATACTACAGGGATAGGCAGAATACTACAGGGATGGGCAGAATACTACAAGGATGGGCAGAATACTACAGGGATGGGCAGAATACTACAGGGATGGCCACAATACTACAGGGATGGCCGCAATACTACAGGGATGGCCACAATACTACAGGGATGGCCACAATACTTCGGGGATGGCCACAATACTACGGGAATTGGCAGAATACTACAGAGCACAATACTACAAGGATCAGCACAATACTACAAGGATGGGCACAATATTACTGGGCACAATACTACAAGGATGAGCACAATACTACAAGGATGGGCACAATATTACTGGGCACAATACTACAAGGATGAGCACAATACTACAAGGATGGGCACAATATTACTGGGCCCAATACTACAAGGATGGGCACAATACTACAAGGATTGGAACAATATTACTGGGCACAATACTACAGGGCACAAGGATGAGCACTATACTACTGGGCACATACTACAAGGATGAGCACCTTACTACAGGGCACACGGATGGGGACATTACTGCAGCATGGGCACATTACTACAAGATTTTGGCTAAGATTACTATATGATGCTGCTAATTGTAAAACAATTACAAGAAGGTGATAAAATGTAAAAAAAAAAAATCCTAAAGCATGACATTTTTTTATTCACATTAAAAATGCTTTTCTGTATATAAACTTAACAAAAAAAGTGCACGTTTGTTATAATAAACAAGCGAAAAATGTTTACAAAAGTGATCCAAGATGTATAGAAAAAAAACATGGATTCATTAAAAATGTTCACTTTGTCCTGCAAATAATGCGGCCCCCCTCATTTTTTTTTTCTATATGCGGCCCATACACCCAGCTGAGTTTGAGACCCCTGGTTTAGATAAATCAGTTTCCCATCTTTGGCTGCAGTGTTAATGCTGCATTAAAGGGGTTTTCTCACATTGGAAACTTACCCCCTATCCTTGGGATGGGGAATAACTTTCCAATCGCTGGCGGGTCCGACTACCGTGGCCCCGAGTTTTTCCGAGAACCAGAAAATGCAGACAGAATGGATGCCGGGAGTAAAATTTCATAGTCCTGTCTCCTGAGCTGTGCACTTAAGAGGTCTTTTGAGCAATTGGTGGGGGTCTCAAGTCCCACCCCATGATGCCCCTTCTCCCTACTTAGCCCACCTCTGCCCTACTAATCTCCTCAGAATTAATGGACCTAAACATATAAGATCTCCTCCTCCTGGTAACAACTACCAGCATCTCCTTACCATTGTTAAGGACATACTGGGAGTTGTACGTTAATGCAATACATATATGTATATGGGTCTAACCTGACACTGCACTTGATTGCTGTATGAAGTTGGCAATGTATTCATGTACTGATGGTGGTTTCGATGATGTATTATTGTCTTTAGGGTGGGTTTGGTGATGTATTACTGTATTGACAGTAGTTCTGTTGATGTATTACTGTACTAACTGTAGTTTTGGTTATATATTCTTGTATTTAGTGTGGTTTTAGTTATGTATTACTGTACTGATGGTGGTTCTGGTGATAGTCATGTGGCTGTTGTAATCTTTACCTTATCAGTCTTGATCCTAAAACATAGCGTCAGTGCGCTGGACTAAAAATACAGCTATCTGCATGTCTGTCAGCCGAATAAGTAACAGACTAAAGCTCCCATACAGTATAGTCTGATTTTTCGGCAGACACCTATCTTGCTCGGCTCTCCCATATACAGGAGCACTCATTCTGCCAGTGTTTGTGTTCTCTATTAGAGCCACTGCTGGACATCTCCAGCAGCAGCTTATCATTTAGAGGATAATAGGATCTACACTCCGTAATCGGACATGCTGGATCCTTATCCCCACCCCCCCCCCCCCCCGACAATCAGAATTGATAGCCCCTATACACATTGTGGTGAAAGGTGGAATATCGGTCTTACGAGCGCTGATAATGCACTGGTTCCATTGAAGGTTAGATTGTTTTATTGTTAAAATATTTTTTATATAAAATATACAATTCTCCTGTTGGTTAAATCAATACAACGCGTTTCAGCATTACATCAATGCTTTCCTCAGGTATCTGATACCCCTGATACCAGGGGCGGAGGGGGGCTTAGATTTAAAGTGCCCCTCTACCACTGAAAAAAATACAAAAACGTTGGAGTAGTGGCTTAAAAGATGGAGAGCACACAAACAAAACGCTTGCACACTACCTCAGATTGCAGGGGAGCGTAATAAAAAAAAAAAAAGCGTAATAAAAAAAAATTGTAATGAAAAAAAACAGACTTGCTGGAGAAAGAAGGTGAGAATATATATATATATATATATATATATATATATACATATATTTATATATATATGTATATATATATATATATATATATATGTGTGTGTGTGTGTGTGTGTGTATATATGTGTGTATGTATACGGTGCTGGCCAAAAGTATTGGTACCCCTGCAATTCTGTCAGAGAATACTCAGTTTCTTCCTGAAAATGATTGCAATCACAAATTCTTTGGTATTATTATCTTCATTTATTTTGCTTGCAATGAAAAAACACAAAAGAGAATGAAACAAAAATCAAATCATTGATCATTTCACACAAAACTCCAAAAATTGGCCAGACAAAAGTATTGGCACCCTTAGCCTAATACTTGCACAACCTTTAGCCAAAATAACTGAACAACCGCTTCCGGTAACCATCAATGAGTTTCTTACAATGCTCTCCTGAAATTTTAGACCGTTCTTCTTTGGCAAACTGCTCCAGGTCCCTGAGATTTGAAGGCGCCTTCTCCAAACTGCCATTTTGAGATCTCTCCACAGGTGTTCTATGGGATTCACGTCTGGACTCATTGCTGGCCACTTTAGTAGTCTCCATTGCTTTCTCTCAAACCATTTTCTAGTGCTTTTTGAAGTGTGTTTTGGGTTATTGTCCTGCTGGAAGACGCATGACTAGAGTTGAGCGAATTGTGTCCGGCGGATCCGTCGAGTCCGGATCCGATCCGTAATCCGGCTCAATGAAAGTCAATGGGGAGCAGATCCGGGAAAAGAGAGAGAGGAGAGAGAGGAGAGAGAGGAGAGAGAGGAGAGAGAGGAGAGAGAGGAGAGAGAGGAGAGAGAGAGAGAGAGAAAATTCCGAACCCGGATCGTGCAGCCGGATTCCCGGGTCCATGTCGGATCATTATGCTGCAAAATTTGTTGGTAGTCTTCAGACTTCATAATGCCATGCACACGGTCAAGCAGTCCAGTGCCAGAGGCAGCAGAGCAACCCCAAAACATCAGGGAACCTCCGCCATGTTTGACTGTAGGGACCGTGTTCTTTTCTTTGAATAATATTGCAATAGTCCAAAACAGCATAGGTGCATGACACTTCATCATGATACACTCAAACAACCATCATTATATAAAACAATGGAGACAAGAGATTCATGCAAAGGAATTTTTAATAAAGATATTTGTGTAAAATAGTACAAACATCAAACAGACACATTCCTATGAGGGACGAAAATGCATACATATAATGTATTTGATCAATGCTGCTGTTGTTACACAAATAAAACTGAAGGATCAAAATGAATATACCAAAGCGCATAATGGATAATGCCTTTGTATGCCTCTTTTTTTTTTCCTGTAAACTCTATGTTGATGGCTTTTCCCAGAAAGCTCTACTTTTGTCTCATCTGACCAGAGAACATTCTTCCAAAACGTTTTAGGCTTTCTCAGGTAAGTTTTGGCACACTCCAGCCTGGCTTTTTTATGTCTCGGGCTAAGAAGTGGGGTCTTCCTGGGTATCCTACCATACAGTCCCTTTTCATTCAGACGCCGACAGATAGTACGGGTTGTCACTTTTGTACCCTCGGACTGCAGGGCAGCTTGAACTTGTTTGGATGTTAGTCGAGGTTCTTTATCCACCATCCGCACAATCTTGCGTTGAAATCTCTCGTCAATTTTTCTTTTCCTTCCACATCTAGGGAGGTTAGCCACAGTGCCATGGGCTTTACACTTCTTGATGACACTGCGCACCGTAGACACAGGAACTTTCAGGTCTTTGGAGATGGACTTGTACCCTTGAGATTGCTCATGCTTCCTCACAATTTGGATTCTCAAGGCCTCAGACAGTTCTTTGGTCTTCTTTCTTTTCTCCATGCTCAATGTGGTACACACAAGGACACAGGACAGAGGTTGAGTCGACTTTAATCCATGTCAACTGGCTGCAAGTGTGATTTAGTTATTGCCAACACCTGTTAGGTGCCACAGGTAAGTTACAGGTGCTGTTATTACACAAATTAGAGAAGCATCACATGATTTCTCAAACAGTGCCAATACTTTTGTCCACCCCCTTATTTATGTTTGGTGTGGAATTATATCCAATTTGGATTTATGACAATTTTTTTTTTCATTGAAGACAAATTAAATGAAGATAATAATACCAAAGAATTTGTGATTGCAATCATTTTCAAGAAGAAACAGACTATTATCTGACAGAATTACAGGGGTGCCAATACTTTTGGCCAGCAATGTATATATATATATATATATATATATATATATATATTTATATTTACACACATATATGTGTATATATATATATATATATATATATATATATATATATATATATATATATAGACATATATACAGTACAGACCAAAAGTTTGGACACGCCTTCTCATTCGAAGAGTTTTCTTTATTTTCAGGACTCTGAAAATTGTAGATTCACATTGAAGGCATCAAAACTATGAATTAACACATGTGGAATGAAGCACTTATCAAAAAAGTGTGACACAACTGAAAATATGTCTTATATTCTAGGTTCTTCAAAGTAGCCACCTTTTGCTTTGATTACTGCTTTGCACACTCTTGGCATTCTCTTGATGAGCGTCAAGAGGTAGTCACCAAAAATGGTTTTCCAACAGTCTTAAAGGATTTCCCAGAGATGCTTAGCACTTGTTGGCCCTTTTGCCTTCACTCTGCGGTCCAGCTCACCCCCAAACCATCTCGATTGGGTTCAGGTCTGGTGATTGTGAAGGCCAGGTCATCTGGCGTAGCATCCCATCACTCTCCTTCTTAGTCAAATAGCCCTTACACAGCCTGGAGGTGTGTTTGGGGTCATTGTCCTGTTGAAAAATAAATGATGGTCCCACTAAACGCAAACCGGATGGAATAGCACGCCGCTGCAAGATGCTGTGGTAGCCATGCTGGTTCAGTTGACTTCAATTCTGAATAAATCCCCAACAGTGTCACCAGAAAATCACCTTCACACCATCACACCTCCTCCTCCATGCTTCACGGTGGGAACCAGGCATGTAGAGTCCATCCGTTCACTTTTTCTGTGTCGCACAAAGACACGGTGGTTGGATTCAAAGATCTCAAATTTGGACTCATCAGACCAAAGCACAGATTTACACTGGTCTAATGTCCATTCCTTGTGTTCTTTAGCCCAAACAAGTCTCTTCTGCTTGTTGCCTGTCCTTAGCAGTGGTTTCCTAGCAACTATTTTACCATGAAGGCCTGCTGCACAGAATATCCTCTTAACAGTTGTTCTAGAGATGTGTCTGCTGCTAGAACTCTGTGTGGCATTGACCTGGTCTCTAATCTGAGCTGCTGTTAACCTGTGATTTCTGAGGCTGGTGACTCGGATAAACTTATGCTTCGCAGCAGAGGTGACTCTTGGTCTTCCTTTCCTTGCGTGGTCCTCATATGAGCCAGTTTCTTTGTAGCGTTTGATGTTTTTTGCCACTGTACTTGGGAACACTTTCAAAGTTTTCCCAATTTTTCAGACTGACTGACCTTTATTTCTTAAAGCAGGGGTGGGGAACCTTTTTTCTGCCGGGGGCCATTTGGAAATTTCTACCAACCTTCGGGGGCCGCACAAAATTATCAACTTGAAAATTACCCTAATATATTTGGTCAAACAATTAACTCACTGTGGGGCTGGAGCTTGTACTCTTTGGTGCAGCTGTAATATTAGGCGATATTGATCTTGTTGCTTTTTACAACTGCTTTTCCAGGTTTGAGTTGGCCGGGACTGCTGTATATACATCACAGGGGAGGGTTGGGAGGAATATAGATCACTGGGGAGGCTGGGGGCATAGACATTACTGGGGGGTACATACATCACTGGGGGATACATATATCATTGATGGGGAGCACAAACATAGCTGGGGGGGCATAAACATTGCTGGGGAGGGCTGAGCGGAATATACATCACTAGGGAAGCAGCAGGGCATAGACGTCACTGGGGGTATATACACAGCACTGTGTTACACAGACATAGCTGGGGGGCACAAACATTGCTGGGGTTATATAAATAGCCGGGGGCAAACAGCCCTGGGGGATGCCGGAGGGACACAGACAGCCCTGGGGGCACAGAGAATGATGGGAGAGGCTGGAGGCACAGACAGAACTGGGAGAGGCTCCGGCACAGATATCTCTGGGGAGACTGGGGGGGGGGGGGGCACAGATCGCTGGGGAGACTAGGGGGGCACAGATCACTGGGGAGACCTAGGGGGGCACAGATCATTAGGGGGCATAGATCACTGGGGAGACTGGGGGGGCACAGAACACTGGGGGGGCACAGATCACTGGGGAGACTGGGGGGCACAGATCACTGGGGAGACCTAGGGGGGCACAGATCATTAGGGGGGCATAGATCACTGGGGAGACTGGGGGGGCACAGAACACTGGGGAGGCACAGATCCCTGGGGAGACTGGGGGGCACAGATCACTGGGGGGCACAGATCACTGGGGGGGCACAGATCACTGGGGAGACTGGGGGGAACAGATCACTGGGGAGACTGGGAGGGGGCACAGATCACTGGGGAGACTGGGGGGGCACAGAACACTGGGGGGGCACAGATCACTGGGGAGACTAGGAGGCACAGATCACTGGGGAGACCTAGGGGGGCACAGATCATTAGGGGGCATAGATCACTGGGGAGACTGGGGGGCACAGAACACTGGGGGGGCACAGATCACTGGGGAGACTGGGGGGCACAGATCACTGGGGAGACCTAGGGGGGCACAGATCATTAGGGGGGCATAGATCACTGGGGAGACTGGGGGGGCACAGAACACTGGGGAGGCACAGATCACTGGGGAGACTGGGGGGCACAGATCACTGGGGGGCACAGATCACTGGGGGGGCACAGATCACTGGGGGGGGCACAGATCACTGGGGAGACTGGGAGGGGGCACAGATCACTGGGGAGACTGGGCGGGCACAGAACACTGGGGGGGCACAGATCACTGGGGAGACTAGGAGGCACAGATCACTGGGGAGACCTAGGGGGGCACAGATCATTAGGGGGCATAGATCACTGGGGAGACTGGGGGGCACAGAACACTGGGGGGGCACAGATCACTGGGGAGACTGGGGGGCACAGATCACTGGGGAGACCTAGGGGGGCACAGATCATTAGGGGGGCATAGATCACTGGGGAGACTGGGGGGCACAGAACACTGGGGGGGCACAGATCACTGGGGAGACTGGGGGGCACAGATCACTGGGGGGGCACAGATCACTGGGGGGGGCACAGATCACTGGGGAGACTGGAGGGCACAGATCACTGGGGAGACTGGGAGGGGGCACAGATCACTGGGGAGACTGGGGGGGCACAGAACACTGGGAGGGCACAGATCACTGGGGAGACTGGGGGGCACAGATCACTGGGGAGACTGGGAGGGGGCACAGATCACTGGGGAGACTGGGGGGAGGCACAGAACACTGGGGGGGCACAAATCACTGGGGAGACTGGGGGGGCACAGAACACTGGGGGGGGCACAGATCACTGGGGAGACTGGGGGGCACAGATCACTGGGGAGACTGGGGGGCACAGAACACTGGGGGGGCACAGATCACTGGGGAGAAAGAGGGGCACAGAGCACTGGAGGTACAGAGCGCTGGGGGCACAGGCAGACCCGGATGAGCTTGGAGGTAGTTAGAGAACTGGGGGAGACTAGGATTACTGAGCGCTGGAGGTGGCTGCGGGCACGGAGAGCTCCGCCGCCGGGCACAGAGAGGAGCAGCCGCCGCCGGGCACAGAGAGGAGCAGCCACCTTCGCCGCTGGGCACAGGGAGCCGCCGGGCACAGAACCGCCACCGCAACCGCCAGGCACAGGGAGCCACCGGGCACAGAGAGGAGCAGCCACCGCCGGGCACAGGTAGCCGCCAGGCACAGGGAGCCGCCGCCGCAACTGCCGGGCACAGGGAGCCGCCGGGCACAAAGAGGAGCAGCCACCGCCGGGCACAGGGAGCCGCCGCCGCAACCGCCGGGCACAGGGAGCCGCCGCCGCTGGGCACAGAGCGCTGCCCGGCACAGTAAGACCTGGGGGATGATTGGCAGTCAATCCTCTCCTTTTGATTTTAGCGCTCCTCACGCCGACCCCACCTACAAGGTATGTCCTCATGTAGGCAGTGCCAGCGTGGGGACGTAGTCTTTCAGGTATAGGAAATGCAGCGTTCAGCATTCAACGCGCTGTGTGGGGTTTTAAAGGGCCAGCAGCAAGTAAGATGCGGCTGCCGCCCCAGCACTGCAGTCCCCGGGAATCAGCCCGGGGGCCGCAGAAAAAGTCGTTGCGGGCCGCATACGGCCCACGGGCCGGAGGTTCCCCACCCCTGCCTTAAAGTAATGATGGCCACTTGTTTTTCTTTACTTAGAATTTGTATTATGGAAGAAAAAGCAGCTAACAGTCTATTCAGTAGGAGTATCAGCTGTGTATCCACCAGACTTCTGCACAACACAACTGATGGTCCCAACCCCATTTATAAGGCAAGAACTCCCACTTATTAAACCTGACAGGGCACACCTGTGAAGTGAAACCATTTCCGGTGACTACCTCATGAAGCTCATCAAGAGAAATGCCAAGAGTGTGCAAAGCAGTAATCAAAGCAAAAGGTGGCTACTCTGAAGAACCTAGAATATAAGACATTTTTTCAGTGGTTTCACAATTTTTTGTCAAGTATTTCATTCCACATGTGTTACTTCATAGTTTTGATGCCTTCAATGTGAATCTCCAATTTTCAGAGTCATGAAAATAAAGAAAATTCTTTGAATGAGAAGGTGTGTCCAAACGTTTGGTCTGTACTGTTACTGTATATATATAATATATGTATATTTTACTGTGTGCCACTGAGTTTTGGTGGCAATCCTAGGTACTGTTCATCATATCTCCCAAATCTGAAGACCAGAAAAAGGGACAAAGTATACAGTGTGGGCAGTGAGCCGTGACAAATGTTGACAACACCCTAGCCACACCTTTTTGGCAGTTGGGGACATTTAGCATGTGCCCCTGACTGTTCATTCATTCGTAGTCGTAGCAGCCTTTCTCATACTTATATAGGCTTCACCAGATGACATGTTGCTTTTTATGTGTCTATAAGGCCGACGCCGTGTTCACACGTTGCAGAAATACTGTGTTCTTTGTTTTCTGCAGGATCCTCACTAAACTACACAATATAAATCTTCTCAGTATATTACATTTCTTCTGCACTTTTTAATACTTTTTCCCCTCTTACTTGATGCATTTTTGGTGCAGATGTGAAGCTGCACTTTTAAGTGTTTTTTTTTATAATACAGAAAAGCTTTGATTCTGCATTTAAAACAGTAACTGCAGTTGTTAACATGCATTTTTTAATTTTCACATAGAAGCCTCTAGAGACAAAACCGCAGAGTTCAGCGACGTCTTTTCACAAAATCACATCCACTTTGTTTGAACAGTTAAACACAAGCAGAATATATGTGCAAGAAAAGCAGCAGAAAAATCCGGCATTTACGCTACATGTGAACACGGACTAAATGTCCAAGCAAAATGGACGTGATTTCATGAAATTTGTGCCTGAAATTACACCATTTACCAATCCCCATAAATAATCTGATCGCTGTGTTGTGCCGGTCGTTATGATTACAGGGACACCAAATATATCCATGTTATTTGCTGATTTGTGATGTTTATTATTTTTTAAAATAGTTCAGTAAAATTACATTATTCAATTTTTTATTAGTTTTAATAATTTTATTAGAAGACAAAAAATCTTTCTTTGTCGCTCCATTGGGAGACCCAGACAATTGGGTGTATAGCTACTGCCTCCGGAGGCCACACAAAGTATTACACTTAAAAGTGTAAACCCCTCCCCTCTGCTATACACCCTCCCGTGCATCACGGGCTCCTCAGTTTTTATGCTTTGTGCGAAGGAGGCACACATCCACGCATAGCTCCACAACTTAGTCAGCAGCAGCTGCTGACTATTTCGGATGGAAGAAAAGTGGGCCCATATAGGGCCCCCAGCATGCTCCCTTCTCACCCCACTCATGCTCCCTAAAGAATACATGACATACAGATGCTGTGCTCTGTACAATGAATCTCTACGTCTAGTGTTATCTGCCTGTGGGTTAAGAGGCTGCAATGCAGCTTCAAGTATAGAAAATTCTCCCTGTGTCATCACCAGGCTCTGTGGCTCAAAAGCTAGGGCTCTTGTGAAAATGTTTGAAGATTGTTGATTTATAACCCAGGGAGGGATGAAAATTAAAAAGAAATGATATTTTTGTATTTTTTTTCTCATTACTTTATAGTAGTCAAATAGGAACATAAAATCTGACTTTTCTTCACCTACGTAGAGATATATGTATATATCTCTATATAGCTGAATAATCTGGACTTTGCCTCCCTGCCTGTGTGAAGCCGTGCCACGACAGGAAACCGTTTCCCAGGGCCAGAGCCTGCGGACAGAAGGGGCTCCTCCAGCCCATATCCAAGCTGGGGAGCGGGTTACCGGTGGGAACCCATTGGAACCATCTACCGTACATAAGTGCAGGGAAAGGCAGTCACCATCAACCTGCCGGGAGAAACAACACCGCAGCCGTCTGTGGGACCCGTCCATCCAGCCGTGTGTTTTACCAAGAACTGTGTCCTCATCATTGGCTGAGTGAGTACCACCGTGCCGTGCGGCACAGCGCTGCCCCCGTGACCCTGCACCTCACAAGGCCCTGTAACCCGCCTGTCATCCATACCTACCCCCATCACCGGGCCCCGGGACAACCAACCCCCTACCCACGGAGGGGAGAACTAACAACAAAGCTGCTCCCTGTCACCGCTCCCGGGATCCCCGTCTAGAGCAGCGGTGGTGTCACCAATATCACCACAACCGTGGGTGGCATCACGGACAATAATCAAATCCCCACCATCCAATCAAATCCCCCTTTTCACTCACGGGCGAGGAACGCCACTCGAGTCCCCAGGATCCGGCCCACCGCTCGAGCCACCACAGAGCAGCGGCAGCCGCAGCAGCAGCAGCGGCCGGACCCGAGCAGTGGGAGAGCGCAGTGTCCTCTCCTCCGCCCGCGACAACTTGGTGTCATGAACAGGATCCTACCGTTCTACCAACTGGTGGAAGTGCGCCTTGTGTGACCGCCGGAGGTGTCCGGCAGAAAATTTGGAGAAGCCGCCATCTTGGGCGCGAAAAATTTCTGCTCGAGCGTCTCCTCGAGTAGTGGAGGTGCGAAGGCCAAAACCCCACCCCTAGAGAGGGGGAGCCGGAAAGAGACTAAGGGGGACGAAATGGCGACTGGTCGCATGTGAGCGCGGCTATAAAAGCAGGGACGCCAGGACCCTGCGGCCTTCTTGTTCCTGGGAGAGGCCGCCAGCAAGATGT
Source organism: Anomaloglossus baeobatrachus (assembly GCF_048569485.1). Taxonomy (NCBI): domain Eukaryota; kingdom Metazoa; phylum Chordata; class Amphibia; order Anura; family Aromobatidae; genus Anomaloglossus; species Anomaloglossus baeobatrachus. The sequence continues at coordinate 184,099,441 of NC_134361.1, forward strand.
ATATGCCGTCCCATAGCACCGTAGCCCCCGCGCCTGGAACTGCAGCGTGGGTGGAGATCCGGGCCGCGCAGCTCCAACAACGGCTGCAGGTCAAGATGCAGCTCCTCTTGGAGGAGTGGGAGGCCGACATGGCGGAGGTTATAGCGACCGTACGGAGACGCGAAGAGGAGGGAGCTTCGGCAGAGAGGGTGAGTGACCCACACCCCGGTACCCCTAGTGGGTCGGTCATCGTGGCTGCGGGACCCGGTCTGAACCCTCTCGCCCTGCTACCTCCCTCACTACCCGTATCGGCTGCCGTGACCCCGCCACTAGGCCCGCTACCCCCGCAACCGGTAGCGGTACCCTGCATGTCCGCCCAGGGGGATCGACCTGTAGCCGGAGCCCGTGACCGACCGGAAGTGCTGCTCTGGAAAGTCCAGAAGCCCGAGCTGAAGGCATTTACAGAGACTTCCCCCGAGCCGGAGCTGACAGGCCGCTCCGTGCAGAAGGCCCAACGGAAGAAAGCCCCTGTGCCCATCCCCCACACCTCGGCTGAGGTTGCGCCAGGTTGCCGCTGCAAAGCAGCACCCCAGGCCAAGTCACCGCGGGACCTTCCACCCAGATTGCCAGTGGTGGGCAGTGTCCAGAAGGTCTCGCGGGGCCCGACCCGTGCGCCGGAGCTCACAGCAGCACCATATTGGGACAGGGAGCCGACACCGCTGGGCCCGGAGATTGCGGAGAGGGAAGGGAAGAAGGCGGAGATGGTAGCCCGTACGATCCGGGAGAAGGAAAGCCTCCGCCAAGCGACCTTCCGTGTCCGGGGCCCCCTGTATGAAGGGCAGGTGAGGCGGTTTGATGTCCGCCGGGGCTATGGCTTCATATATGAACTGGGCCTGGAGGCCGAAGTCTTCATAGCCCGGCGGGATGTTAATGCCCACCTGCCGGAGGAGCACCCAGGCCGTAACCTGATGCCGGGCGACTTGGTGCAGTACACCCGGCACTGTGGGGAGAGGGGGTGGTTTGCGCTGGATGCCAAGCTGAGGGGAAGCCAGGAGGCCCGGGTGTCCACCGCGTCCCCTCCCCCAGCCGACACCGAAGAGTCGGAGTAAGGGCAGCAGAGTCCCGTTGCAGTTGTTCCCCGTTGGGACCACAAAGTACCGTTAAAATGTTTTGAAAATGAATAATAAGTGAATGATTTACCGAAGAGTCACCTGATTTACTGCTTGATTGAAACCGGTCGTTGCCAGCAACTGGTCCCCGTTGGGACCCCCTTTATGCATAGAAACTACTACGGACAAGCCCAAGAACTAGCAGGGCAACCACAAACTTGTGGCATGTAAATAAATATGTTTTATGGCTTGAAACCATGACCGCCTCCTGAGAGGCAGATTGAAGGAAGGGCCCGCAGTGGAGCAGGCTGGGGCCCAGCCACCACCGGAACCGGTGGCGATCCTCTGGGGGTTTCAGGGGTTCCCCATGGACGTGGGTCCCCTGAAAAGGACAGAACCCGCTCGGGCAACTTGTGCTGGACTGGGGTCAAGGGGTGCTGCCTATTTGCTTAGGTGCAGCATCAGGGCCAGGTTGCTTGGGTGGGAGAGAGCGGAAGCCATAACCGTAACGTTTAAGTAAGAGTACCTCCCGATGTGGGAAGATGTTATTTGAATTGTAATGTGTTACCGTTTTTCTATTTTTCAGTTTGTGAAAATAAAACCGGTGATGGACGGGCAGCCCGCGGACGGTCTGCATTTAACTAAGGGGGAATGTGGCGCCCTGGACAAGCCAGGGGCCACAGAGCACAACACCCACACACCCCACACTCCCGGTCAGGCACACCGAAGTCAGATACAAAACCCTTGTTGCCTTACTCCAGGGGCTGATGTCCACACCAGGGGGTGGGCCAGGCGGTTGGCCCCACCCACCGAGGAGTTCACAGTCCTGGAGGCGGGAAAAGCAGTTGAGAGTTGGGAGTTCAGCTAGGGAAGTGAAAGTGGAAGGAAGGAAAGTGGCAGCTGAGCAGATTAAAGTTGGTCCGGGTGTGTGGCCCGGACGGAGCAGCAAGGTTGGCAGACGGTGGTGACCGTCTGCAGGAGTGGCCTATCAGAGCTTACCGTAACGACCTTGGACGGGCGGTGGCCCGGTGGTACCGGACCGGTACGCAAAGAGAAGCCAGCACCATCTGGCAGGGGCTTACGGACCTCGGCAAGGCTAGGAGTCGCCATGAATTTGCCGAATTCGTTAGCGAAGGGAACCTCCTGGGTTTCCCAGCAGCCAAGTCCCGACAGAAGGCAACAGTCCAAGCAAGAGAGGGAGACACCGCCACCGCCAAGGCAACCGTTTCCCAGGGCCAGAGCCTGCGGGCAAAAGGGGCTCCTCCAGCCCATATCCAAGCTGGGGAGCGGGTTACCGGTGGGAACCCATTGGAACCATCTACCGTACATAGGTGCAGGGAAAGGCAGTCACCATCAACCTGCCGGGAGAAACAACACCGCAGCCGTCTGTGGGACCCGTCCATCCAGCCGTGTGTTTTACCGAGAACTGTGTCCTCATCATTGGCTGAGTGAGTACCACCATGCCGTGTGGCACAGCGCTGCCCCCGCGACCCTGCACCTCACCAGGCCATGTAACCCGCCTGTCATCCATCCCTACCCCCATCACCGGTCCCAGGGACAACCAACCCCCTACCCACGGAGGGGAGAACTAACAACAAAGCTGCTCCCTGTCACCGCTCCCGGGATCCCCGTCTAGAGCAGCGGTGGTGTCACCAATATCACCACAACCGTGGGTGGCGTCACGGACAATAATCAAATTCCCACCACCCAATCAAATCCCCCTTTTCACTCACGGGCGAGGAACGCCGCTCGAGTCCCCGGGATCCGGCCCACCGCTCGAGCCACCACAGAGCAGCGGCAGCCGCAGCAGCAGCGGCCAGACCCGAGCAGTGGGAGAGCGCAGTGTCCCCTCCTCCGCCCGCGACACCACCACCAAATGTGCACTACAGCACTAAAAATTCCAAACTGTACTTATTATTAAAATTTGAGATTTTTGGCAAAAAATTGCAATTTCTTGAGCTACCCCGCCACGTCACGGCAAATCTTTTTGGGACAGTCCTACTCTGGAGTGCCAGAATCTGTAGTCTCCACAGATCACGATGCTGCAATAACAGTTGGCGATACTTGTAAAAACCTTCTTGTGACATTGTGGTTCCCTAGAGATAGTGTTTCCCACCCCATCCTTATCGCGAAGCGTTTGGCCACGTGGTGGAGCATGACAACCAGAGACTGCCCTGGAGTGGTACTTGGTGCCAACCTCACCATCAGAGGCTCTGGTGAAGACTGGGTAGTCACATAGTCACGTCCCTCTGGTAAGCCTGGTTCAAGGTGTAGTGAGGCTATGCCCCTTCTCCCCAACCCATTAGTGTGAGAAGCGGTTGGTCTTTGTGTCCAAACGTGGTGATCACCAGTATTTGGAACTTGAGCTTATGTGCAAAAATGTTCTTTACACACATATTCTCTACCTAAACTTTTTGATTACATGCTATAAAGGCATGAATATTTCAGTGTCGCAAAGGAAGACATCCTCCGTGTCAACATATGACTTTGGGGTATTTTAGCGGTATATCTCGGTTTCAAGGAATTTAGCTGCAGTGTGTTTATAAACACTCGGCATCGCTGTATACTTCAGCATGACCAAGAAGGGCACACAATTCCCTGTGCTCCGCAGCGTTTTTGTGTGTAGTCTGCATATGATATCATCTCCCAGCATTCCCAAGAAACTACACGAACACCATTTCCATGTTGCTAAAAGATGAATTCCAAAAAACAAATAAATTGTAGTGTTTTTCTTCCCTAAGAGCCCTGTTCTCTATTTATTATAAAGTTTGGCCTTTAATCGCTCCGAAGTGCTCCGAGTACTTTAAATAAACAGCAGAGAGGGTTCAGACTAAGAGGACATGAAAGAATTCAAGATTTGGGTACCAGGCAGAAACACATGTCAGTAATTTGGCTGCCTTGTGTGTTTTGGCTTGAAGAAAGCATTTCAACGTAAACGGGAAAGGAAAAATTTATCCTGCTAGTGGTGGGGGCTACAAAGCAAATTGGTTTCAGCTGATAATCATCGCTTAACCTATTAGATGCCAAAGAATCATCATCCATTTTTTAGAGGGTTAAGGTGCTTTAGAACAAACAAGTTTATAGCTTTCTATATATGGAAACATGACCTTTAAAGGGGTTGGCCACTACTTTTTTATTGATGGGTTATCAATATCTGATCGGAGGAGTGCCACACTCGTTACCCCCACCGATCACCTGCTACAAAACTATAGTGGTTGCGACTAGGTACTGCAGATCCACCCCATATTTATTGCAGTACCCACTATAGAAATGATGGTGCTGCTGTGTTCTGTCAGCATGCGATAACTTCCAGCTGACATCCACCCTGTTATAGAGTATGTAGTGACAGAACAGAGGCCCCTAGGCTGGCCCTCAGATTCGAAATCCTGCGCTGTCTCTTATCTCGGAGGTAGACTTAATGGTAGCAAGGTCGGAGACTCCAGCGTGATCCTGATTCCTGTCCGAGCCCTGATGTTTCTCCCTCTCTCTCCCACCCTTGGGGCGGGCCAGAAAACCCAATAACGAAACTCCACAAAATGACAAGGACAAGAAAGAAGAAAGAACCGAGACTCGTACCCACCAGTCAAAACACACAGGAGAGACAATATGTGTACAGCAAGGAAAAAGAGAATGAAGTAACGCACAACAGGGGAACATTCACACCACTCAATATCGAAACAAAGATCACCATCAACAGGTTCACCAACAATACCGGTATCACTTGGAGCTCAAGGTAAAGTGTGGCGCCAGGGCCGGCTCCAGGTTTTTGTGGGCCCCGGGCGGAAGAGTCCCAGTGGGCCCCATCCACACACAGACACCGATACGAACACGTACATATACATATTTAAAGACAAACTCACAAAAATACATATAAACAGACAAATCTATACAGTCATATACACTTACAGACAGACACACACACACACACACAAACACAAGTCTGCTGCATACAGACAGACACACACACACAAGTCTGCTACATACAGACAGACAAACACACACAACTCTGCTACATACAGACAAACACACACAACTCAGCTACATACAGACAAACACACACAACTCAGCTACATACAGACAAACACACACAACTCTGCTACATACAGACAAACACACACAACTCTGCTACAAACAGACAAACACACACAACTCTGCTACATACAGGCAAACACACACAACTCTGCTACATACAGACAAACACACACAACTCTGCTACATACAAACACACACAACTCTGCTACATACAGACAAACACACACAACTCTGCTACGTACAGACAAACACACACACAACTCTGCTACATACAAACACACACACAACTCTGCTACATACAGACAAACACACACAACTCTGCTACATACAGACAAACACACACAACTCTGCTACATACAGACAAACACACACAACTCTGCTACATACAGACAAACACACACAACTCTGCTACATACAAACACACACAACTCTGCTACATACAGACAAACACATACAACTCTGCTACATACAGACAAACACACACAACTCTGCTACATACAGACAAACACACACAACTCTGCTACAGACAAACACACACAACTCTGCTACATACAGACAAACACACACAACTCTGCTACATACAAACACACACAACTCTGCTACATACAGACAAACACACACAACTCTGCTACATACAGACAAACACATACACAACTCTGCTACATACAGACAAACACACACAACTCTACTACATACAGACAAACACATACAACTCTGCTACATACAGACAAACACATACAACTCTGCTACATACAGACAAACACATACAACTCTACTACATACAGACAAACACACACAACTCTGCTACATACAAACACACACAACTCTGCTACATACAGACAAACACATACAACTCTGCTACATACAGACAAACACACACAACTCTGCTACATACAGACAAACACACACAACTCTGCTACATACAGACAAACACACACAACTCTGCTACATACAGACAAACACACACAACTCTGCTACATACAGACAAACACACACAACTCTGCTACATACAAACACACACAACTCTGCTACATACAGACAAACACATACAACTCTGCTACATACAGACAAACACACACAACTCTGCTACATACAGACAAACACACACAACTCTACTACATACAGACAAACACACAACTCTGCTACATACAGACAAACACATACACAACTCTGCTACATACAGACAAACACATACACAACTCTGCTACATACAGACAAACACACACAACTCTACTACATACAGACAAACACATACAACTCTGCTACATACAGACAAACACATACAACTCTGCTACATACAGACAAACACATACAACTCTACTACATACAGACAAACACATACAACTCTGCTACATACAGACAAACACATACAACTCTACTACATACAGACAAATGCACACAACTCTGCTGCTCTGTGGGGCCCACACCCGCGGCTCGGCGGGGACAGCACCCGCAGCAGCACCCGCGACTCGGCGGGGCCCACACCCGCGGCTCGGCGGGGACAGCACCCGCGGCAGCACCCGCGGCTCGGCGGGGCCCACACCCGCGGCTCGGCGGCGACAGCACCCGCGGCTCGGCGGGGCCCACACCCGCGGCTCGGCGGCGACAGCACCCGCGGCTCGGCGGGGCCCACACCCGCGGCTCGGCGGCGACAGCACCCGCGGCTCGGCGGGGCCCACACCCGCGGCTCGGCGGCGACAGCACCCGCGGCTCGGTGGGGCCCACACCCGCGGCTCAGCGGGGACAGCACCCGCGGCAGCACCCGCAGCTCGGCGGGGCCCACACCCGCGGCTCGGTGGGTACAGCACCCGCGGAATCGGCGGGGGGGATTGGCAGGGGCCAGGGCATACATCTGGGGGGTTAGAAGCAGCTCACCGGGGCCCATAATGGGGAGGCGGGGAGGGCACTTACCCGATTAGGTCACGGTGGAGAGGGGGCCCACACAGCGCCGGACAGAAGCTCGCCTCCTTCATCTGTGGGACTGAGAAGGCGGTAGCTCCGCCCACAGATGAAATTCAAACCAGGATGTCTGCGCGCCTTAAAGTGACGGCGCCGCAGATTGCTGCCGAGGACTGCGGTCCCCGGAACTCGGCCAGGGACCGCAGAACTGTAAAGGCGAGTGGGCCCCGGCCAAGGGACAGGAGAACTGACGAGGCCGAGTGGGCCCCCCCGGCTCTCCAGGGCCCCGGCATTTGCCCGGGTTTGCCGGGTGCTGACGCCGGCCCTGTGTGGCGCCCCTGCGGCTCCAATCGCCACAGAGTACTTCAGCTTATTTAAGGTGCGATATTCGCCTCTGGTAAAGAGTGGGTTAATCACCAGTGTTCCACATTCACACTTTACATACAGCTTAGGAGCCTCTCAATAGGGAGCTGGACTAGGGTAGGCAGGGGGGTTGGCCAACATGAAGCTTGGGACTTCCCGGTCACAAGGACAACCACCTGGGGGGGCGTGTTCCACTTGCGGTAGAAGTAGGAGCAACTTCACACAATATTTAGTCAGTCTACCCGGGACTTCAGTTCTGGCGACAAGACACCACCATCACCTTCTTCCTTTTTCTTCTTTCACGGGGCCTGTGGCTTGGAGCGGAGCGCTCAGCCGGGATTCCTCACTACTGGAGGGGCAACTCTTAGAAATGACATTTTACAAACACCAGTGGCTTCTTCCAGCTTATCCGAGGTCGACAGAGTTCATCACAGCAGGTGACCGGTACTTCCGAGGCAAGCAACATAAACTGCAAGTCAAGTAAAACAACCTGGAACCGCAGCTGCCGACTTGGCGCCAACGGTCCCCGCCACCACTACAGCCCTCATCATCCTCCTCAGGTCCCGCTCCACCTGTGGGGAGCAAAACCATCTTTGTTGCTACTACCATTCGCCCCGGAGGACAGCGACAGCATCGGCGGCTAATTCCCTGGCCGCGTACCACAGATGGCGTCACAAAATCAACCACCACCATCACCCTTATCCACCCATCCTCACCTCGGGGTCCTGAAACCGGGCAGGGCCACCTGTGACATCCCCTAACCCTCACCGGCTCGGTGACGAGTATTTTCCCCCGACCCCCTGGGGTACTACAGAAGCTATAATCAGCACTGAGTAGTAAGATCCAAGATTTTATATATGAAGTAGATGACTTTGATTGGAAATTGGCAACCTGAGCTACTAGCAGAGTTCCCAGATTAGCAAGGATTAACTCCTGCAGGACTGAGGAACAGAGCACATGAAACAGCCAATGTCCAGCTCTGGCTAAACAACTAGTAGCCATCAGGTTGCCTGTCAAGCTCTGCAATGTGAACAGAGCCCAACACCGCCATAACACCTAATGAGTCTGGACCTAAACACCGCGTGACAGACCCCTACCGGTCAGATATTGATGGCCTATCCATCAATAAAAAAGGTAATGGTCCACCTCTTAAAGAAAAGTATATGTCTACAAATTAGAAAAATCAACACTATTTACAACAAGCCCTTGGCCAATCCAATATAGTCAAAGGTGTCTATTGCATCATTTTTGGATGCTTCATAGGGAATCCAAAACTGTCATTTCACAGTGAAGCGTAAGTATTTCCTAAAACATGCATGTAAGGAAACCTAACAGGTTCTCTTGAACACCATTCCTATAGAAAAACCTTGGAAACTATTATTGTATCAAGCCTTTCTGAATATTGAGGACCGTAGATAATGTCTGTATACGTGTTGACAAGCCAGATCCCGTCTTCCATATGTAACCTTTTTATGCCTTTCATTATTTTTCAAAATAAATATTCGTGAAGCCAACTGTGTTCTCTGGAGAGTAATCAGTCAAATATTCTTCAGCATCATTTCTATCCTTAGTATTTTTTCTATTTAGGTTATTATTTTTATGCGATCCAGATCAATCACTCCTTGTTATGTAAGCCCAGTGGTATGTATTGTATCTCTGGTGGATCAGTGGCAGATTTTTGTGTCTAGCTCCTGATGACAATGCAGTGGGATATCATTTACTAGTGGTATAGTGGTCTGTCCTTAGAAATCCAATTATAGAAAGTAGAAATACTTGGGAATGTATATATGGCCATACAGTATGGGGAGAAAGGGTGAGCAAGGGGAATGTATATGGCCACACTGTATAGGGAGAGGAGAGGTTAGGGAGGGGGAATGTATATATGGCCACTTAGTATGGGGAGAGAGGGTGGAGTGGGGGAATGTGTATATGACCACATAGTATGGAGAGAGAGGATATGAAAGGGGAATGTATATGGCCACACAGTATAGGGAGAGAGGGGGGAGAGAGGGGGGAGAGGGGGAATGTGTATATGTCCACATAGTATGGGGAGAGAGGATGTAGAAGAGGAATGTATATATGTCCACAAAGTATGGAGCGAGAGGGTGGAGGGGGAATGTGTATATGGCCACATACTATGGGGAGAGAGGGTGAGGAAGAGGGATGTATTTATGGACACATAGTATGGGGGGGAGAGGATATGGAAGGGGAATATATACAGTACAGACCAAAAGTTTGGACCTCATTCAAAGTGTTTTCTTTATTTCATGACTCTGAAAACTGTAGATTCACATTGAAGGCATCAAAACTATGAATTAACAGATGTGGAATGAAATACTTAACAAAAAAGTGTGAATCAACAGAAAATATGTCTTATATTCTAGGTTCTTCAAAGTAGCCACCTTTTGCTTTGATTACTGCTTTGCACACTCTTGGCATTCTCTTGATGAGCTTCAAGAGGTAGTCACCAGAAATGGTCTTCCAACAGTCTTGAAGGAGTTCCCAGAGATGCTTAGCACTTGTTGGCCCTTTTGCCTTCACTCTGCGGTCCAGCTCACCCCAAACCATCTCGATTAGGTTCAGGTCTGGTGACTGTGGAGGCCAGGTCATCTGGCGTGGCACCCCATCACTCTCCTTAGTCAAATAGCACTTACACAGCCTGTAGGTGTGTTTGGGGTCATTGTTTTATTGAAAAATAAATGATGGCCCAACTAAACGCAAACCGGATGGAATATGCCGCTGCAAGATGCCTTCAATTTTGAATAAATCCCCAACAATGTCACCAGCAAAGCACGCCCACACCATCACACCTCCTCCTCCATGCTTCACGGTGGGAACCAGGCATGTAGAGTCCATCCGTTCACCTTTTCTGCGTCGCACGGTGGTTGTGTCCAAAGATCTCAAATTTAGACTCATCAGACCAAAGCATAGATTTCCACTGGTCTAATGTCCATTCCTTGTGTTCTTTAGCCCAAAGTTGTCTCTTCTGCTTGTTGCCTGTCCTTAGCAGTGGTTTCCTAGCAGCTATTTCACCATGAAGGCCTGCTGCACAAAGTCTCCTCTTAACAGTTGTTCTAGAGATGTGTATGCTGCTAGAACGCTGTGTGGCATTGACATGGTCTGTAATCTGAGCTGCTGTTAACCTGCGATTTCTGAGGCTGGTGACTCAGATAAACTTATCCTCCACAGCAGAGGTGACTCTTGGTCTTACTTTCCTGGGGTGGTCCTCATATGAGCCAGTTTCTTTGTAGCATTTGATGGTTTTTGCCACTGCACTTGGTAACACTTTCAAAGTTTTCCCAATTTTTCAGACTGACTGACCTTCATTTCGTAAAGTAATGATGGCTACTCGTTTTTCTTTACTTAGCTTCTTTTTTCTTGCCATAATCCAAATTCTAACAGTCTATTCAGTAGGACTATCAGCTGTGCATCCACCAGACTTCTGCACAACACAACTGATGGTCCCAACCCCATTTATAAGGCAAGAACTCCCACTTATTAAACCTGACAGGGCACACCTGTGAAGTGAAAACCATTTCCGGTGACTACCTCTTGAAGCTCATCAAGAGAATGCCAAGAGTGTGCAAACCAGTAATCAAAGCAAAAGGTGGCTACTTTGAAGAACCTAGAATATAAGACATATTTTCAGTTGTTTCACACTTTTTTGCTAAGTATCTACAATTTTCAGAGTCATGAAAATAAAGAAAACTCTTTGAACGACAAGGTGTGTCCAAACTTTTGGTCTGTACTGTATATGGCCACATAGTATAGGGAGAGAAGGTGAGGAAGGGGGATGTATATGTGACCACATAGTATGGGGGGAAGGAAGGGGAATGTATATATGGCCACATAGTATGAGGAGAGAGGGTAAGGAAAGGGAATGTATATATAATGTATATATGGCCACATAGTATGGGGAGAGAGGATGTGGAAGGGGAATATATATATGGACACAAAGAATGGGGAGAGAGGATGTGGAAGGGGAATGTATGTATGGCTACATAGTATGGGGACAGAGGATGTGGAAGGGGAATATATATATGGCCACATAGTATGGGGAGAGAGGATATGGAAGGGGAATGTATATATGGACACATAGTATGGGGGAAGAGAATGTGGAAGGGGAATGTATATATGGACACATAGTATGGGGAGAGAGGAAGTAGCAGAGGAATGTATATATGGCCACACAGTATGGGGGGAGAGGATGTAGCAGAGGAATGTATATATGGCCACACAGCATGGGGGGAGAGGATGTAGCAGAGGAATGTATATATGGCCACACAGTATGGGGGGAGAGGATGTGGAAGGGGAATGTTTTCTTCTATCCCATAGACTTTGAATGCTTGACTGCTGCCCTTTCTTATCAGGGTCATGCAGTGAGTAACATTGGAGGTCTCAGAATCTCGATTCTAATGACCCTGGTGGTTCAAGCAATGAGGCCCCCAACAGTGAGACTATTAGACTTAAAGGGGTTTTCCACTACTTTTGTAGGATTAAGAAGTGACAAAACTTAGTGAGCCCTAAAGTGCTTAGTCCCACCTACCCAGGTGAATGGTCTTTGGGGCAAATTAGTTTTGAAGAGTGGAGTATGTAATACAAGCCTGAATTGAGGCTCTTAGTTATATATTGGGGCTCCTAGTTGAGGCAAAATGTGAAATCCAGTTATTCTATGTGACCTTGAGCCTGGGGTGCATTATGGGTAAAGGTTCTTGATTGCACTGAAATTATCATGAAGTAATGGACAGAGACTTGATTAATGATTTCAAGGACTTGTCCTACAAATTGTTCTGTTTTTAGTCATTTATTTCATTTATTTAATAAATTAGCTGCTATGCTCTTTTTTTTTATAGATAACATGATGTAGTCATTTTTTGTCTTATGAATCCATTAGCAAAATTTCCTAAATGTTGCAGTCATTGTGTAGTCCTATGTGACTCTATCCTAACATGAGTAAACTCGCAGTATTTTAACCTTATTTCATAAATTAAATTTTTTCAACACCACATAATAAAAGTGACTGAAACCCTCCAGCAGCAGGTTGAAGATGAAAGCCAAAGGGGTGGCTGAATCAGCCATAGCAAGAGAAGTTGGTCGTTCCAAGTCTGTGATTACAAGAATATTGCATCTTTACAACATCACAAACTTTTTCAAGTCCCCTAAGAAGGCTGGTCACCCTGGAAAGACAAATGCAAGAGAAGACAGGATAATGCGTAGAATCTCCATGGGTAATCGTTTCCACACTGCACTTGGAATTGTTCACCAGATCAGCACTGAACAGGGTAAGGATCTATCTCATTACACAGTGTCACGATGTTTAAGAGCATTTGGACTGAAAGCCCACTCTGCAGTGACCAAACCTCTCATTAGCAGAAAGAATCAAAAGGCTAGACTCACCTTTGGTGAGGAGCATGCTCTGTGGACAGAGGAGAAGTGTTCATTTTAGTTCATTTTAGTGAATTTATTTGGGTCTGATGGGAAACATTATGTTCTTCTACAAACTGAGGAAAGAGTGAACCCAAAGTGTGTTAAGAAGTCAGTGATAGGCGGTGGAGGAAGTGTCATGGTTTGGGGAATGTTTTCTGCAGCAGGAGTTGGACCTCTCATACAGCTACATGGCAGAGTCAATGCAAGTGTGGATCAGAACCTTCTTCACAACACGGGGTTCCTTACTTGTGTTCATCACTCAATCAGCAGCAATTTTCATGTAGGACAATGCCCCTGTCACAGCAAAATGGGGAAAGCAGTTCTCTGTTTTTTGTTTTCTGAATGACTTGTCTGGTCACAAATCCCATCCATCTATGGATATGAAATAAGCAAATCAGCAAGGGGTAAAGCAAAAAATATATGGTACAGGGTAGAAATGAAAAAAATAGTACCATATACTGTAATCATCATTAAAAAACATTATTTTACATTAATAGTCAACCCCTTTAATTTTTTTCAGGAGGGGTTGCTCGAAGGCCATTCCTGCTCATTATCAAAGTACAGTTGCCAAAATGTCCAGAAATTCCTCCGAAGTCTGTAAAAATAGGGTGCGTTTCACAGTGCCCGTAAATAAATTGATGCATCAGTGATTTTTTTTTTACTTGTAGAAATTTGTGCTGATTATTATGATTGTAATTATCATCATTTTACAGTTTGCAGTTCATGCAGCTGTATTTTTCATTTATCACAATTATTATCCCTTAAAATGTTAATGATTTATTACCATTTTCCAATACGTTTTCTAAAAAATATTGGCAGTCTATGATATTATAACATGTCCATAAAAATTTTTAAAAAACCCTGCATCAAAGAGACATAAACGTAAGGTTCTTCTTGTTCATAATCAAAGGGATATTTAAGGTTGGTCCTGCTCATAATCAAAGTAGCCTATACTTAAAGGGAACCTGTCAGGTGCAATATGCACTCAGAACCACGAGCAGTTCTGGGTGCATATATCTAATCCCTGCCTAAAGCCTGCTTTACACGTTGCAATTTCGCATACGATATCGTATGCGATTTGCAACGCCCCCATCGTATGTGTGGCACGTTCAATTTGTTGAACGTGCCGCACAAACGATTAACCCCCGTCATACGTACTTACCTTCCATACGACCTCGATGTGGGCGGCGAAATCCACTTCCTGGAGTGGGAGGGACGTTCGGCGTCACGCGGCAGCCGGCCAATAGAAGCGGAGGGGCGGAGATGAGTGGGACGTAAACATCCCGCCCACCTCCTTCCTTCCACATTGTGGGCCAGGAGCCGCAGGACGCTGGTATGATCTGTTCATCGTTCCCGGGGTGTCACACACTGCGATGTGCGCTACCCCAGGTACGATGAACAATGTGACGTGCAATTCTAGAGAAAGGTACGATGGGTATGCAATGAACGTTTTAACATTCAATCGCAATCACACGTACCTGTCACACACTGCAATGTACCCTACGATGCTGGATGTGCGTCACTTACGACATGACCCCGCCGACACATTGTAAGATACATTGCAGCGTGTAAAGCAGGCTTAACTCTCCCTGTATATGTAGCGCTCAGGGAAGGGGGTACTCGGTCCTGGGCAGAATATACCGTTAGGGATGTCACTTTGGTGGCCGTTGCCCGGTTCCAAGCCGTGGGCCCCTTTTTGTAAGGAGGGATGTATTTACAGGGTAGATAATAGTTAATGTCATGTGACGCCACCTGCGGGTTGCGGTTAAGGATGGAGAACTGCCGCTGCTAAATGTGGATACTCCAGAGCTGGTGGTGATTGCAGCAATGGTGTTAGGCCCTCTGCAGGTAGGGCCATGCCTGGGAGATTATAAGGGGGCAATAATGGAGGACACACCAGGTTGTCTTTAACAGTCTCTACTCACTCAGGCCCTTATATTACTGGTTCAGGTCCCTTGGAGTATCAGTGCCAATGTAGTGACCCCGTAGCGTGGAGCGTTTGGGGGCCCAACCATCCCTTTTTGGGTACAGTCTCCTTCTCCGCATGGTGGGCAGTGCGGACCCTGTGGGGAGGTAAGTGTCCGAACCCCAATTCTAGTTTAAACCCCAGGATTATTTGGTTCGGTGAAGTCCGTGAAGGTGTCCTCACCGGGCAGGTATTTATCAAGCCGTGTAGAACTGGCGCCTGGTCTAGGGCCCTGTGCCCCGTGCGTGCTCTAGTCCCAGCGGTATCTCCCGTACCCGACCTGGCGACCTCTCTCCTATGCCCCCGGGTCACTGCTGCACGAACCAAGCTCAGGCACGTCCGCACACCTCTCCTGTCTGCTACACTCTCTAGACTCTCTACAGACTGCTGACCCCTCCCACTAGGCTGGCTAATCCCATGGACTCGTTCCTTTTTATGGCGACCATCCCCTTACATGGTTAACCCTCTATACCTGGTGTGGAGTGGAGAACTTAGGATTTTGGCTGTGCTTTGGTGGTATCGGCACTAATACTCCAGGTCCCAGGGGGTAGGTCCTGCATCCCCTACAGGATGCAGTTCCCTGTAGTGCCCTGAGTGTCCCAGGGGCGCTACATATACACTAGCATAGATAAAGAGATCTTTAGAAAAAGTATTTCTAAAGATCCTTTATGATATGCTAATGAGCGAGGGGACTAGTCCCAAGAGCGTTACTTCCCCCTACTAGTCCGCCCTCTTAGCATGTTGGCACACCCACAGGGGCGTGTTAACATGGTATTCAATGCTCATTGCCCACGGTCATCGGCATAGACACGCGTACCAGTGTCACTGCCTTAAGCCCGCTTTACACACTTCAATATATCTCACAATCCATCGTTGGGGTCAAGTTGTAAGTGACGCACATCCGGCATTGTTTGTGAGGTATCTGCGTGTGACATCTACGTGCGATCAGGATTGAACGCAAAACCATTGATCGCAAACACATCGTATCTTTGTCTAGAATTGGACGTTTTGTAGTATGAACCTAGTCAATTGAAACGTGTGACATCCCTCATACGATTTTGATGTCTGAGGCTATGTGCGCAGGTGTGCGCTCTGCACCGCAGCTTAAAAAAGGTCCGCTTCAGAGCGCAGCTGAAAAGCTGCGTTCTGAAGCGCCTCACAATGTCTGTCATTCACTAATCTCTGTCAGTCGGTCACTATCTCTGTCCCTCTCTCTCTGTCCATGTCAGTCTATCCCTCTTACCCCCTCTCTCATACTCACCGATCCCCGATCACCGGCGCGGCGCTGCACGGCCAATCACAGCAGCCGGTGGGCGTGTCTATACTGTGCAGTGAAATAAATAATTAAATAATTAAAAAAAACGGCGTGCGGTCCCCCCAATTTTAAAACCAACCAATCGGGAAGAGCCGGATACAGTCCCAGAACTGTCGCATCTAATGTATGCGGCAATTCTGGGCGGCTGTTGGCTGATATTGTTAGGCTGGGGGGCTCCCCATAACGTGGAGCTCCCCATCCTGAGAATACCAGCCTTCAGCCGTATGGCTTTATCTGGCTGGTTTTAAAATTGGGGGGGGACCGCACGCCGTTTTTTTAAATTATTTAATTATTTATTTCACTGCACAGTATAGACACGCCCACCGGCTGCTGTGATTGGATGCAGTGGGACACTTGTCACTCAGCGTGGGGGCGTGTCTCACTGCAACCAATCATAGGCGCCGATGGGTGGGGAAAGTAAGGAATACGAGATTGTTTAATGGGCGGCCGGCTTTTTCAAAATAGTTAAAGCCGCCGGAGCAGTGTGAATGCCGTGCAGAGCCGCGCCGGGGATCGGGGATCAGCGAGTATATAAGAGAGGGCTGCTCAATTCAGTTACTCAGGGGATTAGCGGTCACCGGGGAGTCCTTCACAGGTGACCGCTAATCAGGACGCGACACAGACAGAGCCGCAGCATGGCCATGAAGTCGGGTTAAGTTAACCCGAGTTCATTCTGATCGTTCGGCTCTTTCTGTGTCTGCTGTCATCTGCCATGTAGCAGAGCTGAATGGCAGATGACATAGTAAAAACGCATCCCTACACATTACACACGCTTGGCAAGTCAATAAAAAAAAAAAAAAGGGTGCCCAATGCATACGTCACAGAACACATGATCTAAAGGAGCGCACACAAAGTTGATCAATTTAACATAGACTACTAACGCACGTGTGACAGCAAATGAACGACCTACGTGCGATCTCATAAGATCCCGTATGCAACCTGGGCGTGTCACATCGCAAATGCGATTGTACAACTAATTGCAACTTGTAAAGCAGGCTTTAGATTGCCAGGTTTAAGGTCAGTGCGCATGATCAGATGTCCGGGTACTTCCGGTCATGCGCACTGACCTTAAGCCTGGCATCTGAGGCGGTGACAACAGACACAGGTACGCGCGTCACCGCTGAATTAATGAAGATGAAGTAATGTTACAGCCGCACGGGAGACTCAATAAGTATAACCCACTTGCTCCAATCCCCGTAACTTTTCAATCACCATTTTAAAGTGCCGGATTCTGGTCCCCATAAACTTATATGGAGATCGGCATCAGTCCAGATATTCAGGTTCGATTCTGGGCCAGTACAGGGTTTCTTTATAAAACCCGGTTGGACCCACTGATCCCAGGTGTTGGCGAGTCCGCTCATCGCTAGTAAAAATGTGAAATATATGGCTGTAACAGAAGACAGTTTGTTCACACAGGGGTGAAAAGCAGTGCAGTAATGAGTCTGCAGGTAACAGTGAAGCACAAAGGAGAGTCCGGAAAGCTTGGGCTGCATTTCAGCAAATTGAGTTTTGAATTTCGTGAAAATTAATGGTGTGACCATAATGCTGAGGAATGAAGGCAGAAACTTATTCATCATGTAATACCATATGGCTGGTTCCAATCTTATTCTGCTGTAGGACAACAGCCAATGTGATTAATAACTATCTTCAGTGTAAAGAAGGAGGAATCCTGGAAGTGATGATCCAGCCCCCACAGAGCCCTGAAAGTGATGATCCAGCCCCTAAAGAGCCCTGGAAGTGATGATCCAGCAAATACAGAGCCCTGGAAGGGATGATCTGTCCCCCACAGAGCCCTGGAAGTGATGATCCAGCCCCTACAGAGCCCTGGAAGTGATGAGCCAGCCCACACAGAGTCCTTGAAGGGATGATCCTGCACCCCACAGAGCCCTGGAAGTGATGATCCGGCCCTCACAGAGTCCTGGAAGTGATGATCCAGCCTCCACAGAGCTCTGGAAGTGATGATCCAGCCCCTGCAGAGCCCTGGAAGTGATGATCTGGCCCCCACAGAATCCTGAAAGGGATGATCCGGCCCCCAAATAGCCCTGGATGTGATGATCCAGCCCCTACAGAGCCCTGGAAGTAATGATCTGGCCCCCACAGAGCCCTGAAAGTGAGGATCTGGCCCCTACAGAGCCCTGGAAGTGATGATCCGGCCCCACAGAGAGCCCTGGAAATGATGATCCAGCCCCTAAAGAGCCCTGGTAGGGATGATACGGCCCCCACAGAACCCTGGAAGTGATGATCAGGCCCCCACAGAGCTCTGATTTCACATCATCCATTCTGTCTGGGAGCACATGAGAAGAAGTAGCACAAGCCTCATACACAGACGATCTGGGGTCAGTTCTCTAAGATGTTTGGAACAACCTCCCTGCTGAGTTCCTTCAAAACCTGCGTGCAATTGTAACTAGAAGAACTGATGATTTGTTGCTTCATTGAAAGCAAAGTGGGGGTCATACCCCAAATTAATTTGATTTAGATTTCTATTTTTTTTTTACTCACCTTGCATTTTTTAATTGGTAAAAAATAACTATTAAGACTTCTGTTTTGAAAGCATTCCTACTTTGCAGCATTGTTGCCTAAAACATTTGCCCACTGGTGAATGTATCCCAAAAGTGTATCAATAAAAATGTAAGCTTACTACAAAAATCTAAACCCTCATTCAGGACCATCGATGAAAAAAAAAAAATGACAATAGAAAAATATTTTTTTTACAAAGTTCAGATTTTTTGTTAACCGCTAAAATAGAACAGAAAAAAAACCTCTATCACTGTAATCATACTGACCTAAAGAATCATATTGCCAAGTCATTTTTATAGCACAATGAATACTACCGTGTTTCACCAAAAATAAGACAGGCTCCTATATTATTTTTTGCTATGAAAGATGCGCTAGGGCTTATTTTCAGGGGACGTCTTATATTTTCCCCATAGACAACAATCCACATTTATTCTTGAACAAAAAAAAATCAACATTTATTCAAATCTAATCATATCACATTCTGGAACATCAGCATTTTGTGTTATCCTATTACTGGTCAGATGCACATTTTCCTATCTGATCTGCTATTCTCGGGGGGGCAGAACCAGTCCTATAGTGGTGGGTTCAGACCATATTTACAAGGTTTAAATTACCTGCTTAAATTTATTATTCTCAATGTACTGCTAAGTTTACCCCCAAAAGAAAATAGACAACCACTAAAAGAATCGCAGTTACCAGACCCCAAACAATTAGATTTGGAAAGTAAATGGGCTCTCACATACAAATCTGCGTCTCTGTCAGGTCCCCCTGCATTCTACATTGGTTGGCTCCCCCTGGTGACTGGAAGCAGTAGAGATACTGGTACCTGATCTGTTTGTGAGAGCTGCAGTGCAATGCAGCTATAATGGTGAGGGACCTGACAGTGATGCAGATCTCTGTGTGAGAGCCCATCCCCCATTGGCACTTGCCAACTGTAATTTTTTGGGGTCTGGTGAGTGCAATTTTTTTGGGGGGAGGGGTTTTGCTTTCTTTTGTCATTGTCTACTTTGTTTTGGGGGTGTCTGCTTTGTTTTGGGGGTGAGTCCTTTCTTTTGGGGTATCTGCTTTCTTTTGGGGATCTCTGCTTTCTTTGATGAAGAGTCCTGCTGTATTCTTTATCTTTTTTAGCTGCTTGGACACTTCCTTATGAAAGGAACCTAGGGATTATTTTTGTATTAGGGCCTATATTTTAAGCATACTCAAAAAAACTCCCAAAATCCTACTAGGGCTTATTTTTGGGGTAGGATATAAGAACACACACAAAACAAAACAAAAAACCAATGCTGGAAATGAGTATTTTTCACCTTTTCAACCCACTAAGGCTACTTTCACACATCCGGCTTGAGCCCTGCGGCTCAATCCGGCTGTGCAAGCTATGCAACGGATGCGGTGAAAACACCGCATCCTTTGCATAAGTTTTTCCCATGCGGCCCGCCCGGTTTTTGCCACTTGCGGCATGCTACTGAGCATGCGCAGTGGCAAAAACCGCATGCGGCGACCGAATGCGGTATTTGCCGCATCGCGCCGCATCCGGCCGCCATAGGCATGCATTGAGAGATGCGCCGCATCGGCCGAATGCGGCGCGGTGCGGTTTTTTTTGCCGCACGAAAAAACGTGCCAGGCAACGTTCCATCCGGCCGCCGCATCGGCTAAATCTGCCGCATGCGGCAAAAACCGGATGGAACGCAAGGCCATGCGGCACAATGCGGCACTAATTAAAGTCTATGCAGGAAAATCGCAACCGGCAGCAAAAAAAAACGGTTGCGATTTTCCTGCAAAGTGCCGGATTGTGCCGCAGAAGAAAAATCGGAGGTGTGAAAGTACCCTTAGCTTTTATTTTTAACATCAGTACATTATCTGGTAAAATGATTGGTGTCATTCAGATTTATAACTCAATAGCTGTAGTACCCAGCGTTACCTGAGATAGTAACTAAGAGTATCCCTGTCTCTCCCACTCTCCGTCTCTGTCTGCATCTCTCTCTGTGTGTGTGTGTCTCTGTGTCTCTGTCTCTGTGTGTGTCTCTGTCTCTCTGTGTCTCTCTCTGTGTTTGTCTCGGTGTGTCTGTGTCTCTGTGTGTCTCTGTCTCTGTGAGAGTCTGTGTGTCTCTCTGTGTTTGTCTCTGTATGTCTCTGTCTCTGTATCAGTCTCTGTGTGTGTCTCTGTCTCTCTGTGTGAGTGTCTCTGTGTGTCTCTGTTTGTGTGTGCGTCTGTGTTGTCTCTGTCTGTGTGTGTCTTTGTCTGTGTGTGTGTTTTTGTGTCTGTTTCTGTGTGTGTGTGTGTGTGTGTGTCTGTGTCTGTGTGCTTATGTGTGAAATCATATTACCTCACACATAAGCTTCTTATACTAAGAATGTCCTTTGTCCCTATAGCAACCAATCACAACTCCTATTAATGACCTGTAGCTCCCAGCTCCATTGACTTAATGTAAACAGGATTATTGGCGAATAACTGTAAAGTGCGAGGTTAAATTTTCCACTCAAAACATAGTCTATGACAGTCCCTGAGCCACATGAGGCATCTGTGCAAACTTTCGTGATTACAAATGCGACGGTGCGGATTCCTTAAGCGGACATAACACACATTCATACACATACATACAGTGCCTACAAGTAGTATTCAACCCCCTGCAGATTTAGCAGGTTTACACATTCGGAATTAACTTGGCATTGTGACATTTGGACTGTAGATCAGCCTGGAAGTGTGAAATGCACTGCAGCAAAAAAGAATGTTATTTCTTTTTTTATTTTTTTTTTTAAATTGTGAAAAGTTTATTCAGAGGGTCATTTATTATTCAACCCCTCAAACCACCAGAATTCTGTTTGGTTCCCCTAAAGTATTAAGAAGTATTTCAGGCACAAAGAACAATGAGCTTCACATGTTTGGATTAATTATCTCTTTTTCCAGCCTTTTCTGACTAATTAAGACCCTCCCCAAACTTGTGAACAGCACTCATACTTGGTCAACATGGGAAAGACAAAGGAGCATTCCAAGGCCATCAGAGACAAGATCGTGGAGGGTCACAAGGCTGGCAAGGGGTACAAAACCCTTTCCGAGGAGTTGGGCCTACCTGTTTCCACTGTTGGGAGCATCATCCGGAAGTGGAAGGCTTATGGAACTACTGTTAGCCTTCCACGGCCTGGACAGCCTTTGAAAGTTTCCACCCGTGCCGAGGCCAGGCTTGTCCGAAGAGTCAAGGCTAACCCAAGGACAACAAGGAAGGAGCTCCGGGAAGATCTCATGCCAGTGGGGACATTGGTTTCAGTCAATACCATAAGTAACGTACTCCACCGCAATGGTCTCCATTCCAGACGAGCCCGTAAGGTACCTTTACTTTCAAAGTGTCATGTCAAGGCTCGTCTACAGTTTGCTCATGATCACTTGGAGGACTCTGAGACAGACTGGTTCAAGGTTCTCTGGTCTGATGAGACCAAGATCGAGATCTTTGGTGCCAACCACACACGTGACGTTTGGAGACTGGATGGCACTGCATACGACCCCAAGAATACCATCCCTACAGTCAAGCATGGTGGTGGCAGCATCATGCTGTGGGGCTGTTCTCAGCCAAGGGGCCTGGCCATCTGGTCCGCATCCATGGGAAGATGGATAACACGGCCTACCTGTAGATTTTGGCCAAGAACCTCCGCTCCTCCATCAAGGATCTTAAGATGGGTCGTCATTTCATCTTCCAACAAGACAACGACCCAAAGCACACAGCCAAGAAAACCAAGGCCTGGTTCAAGAGGGAAAAAATCAAGGTGTTGCAGTGGCCTAGTCGGTCTCCTGACCTTAACCCAATTGAAAACTTGTGGTAGGAGCTCAAGATTAAAGTCCACATGAGACACCCAAAGAACCTAGATAACTTGGAGAAGATCTGCATGGAGGAGTGGGCCAAGATAACTCCAGAGACCTGTGCCGGCCTGATCAGGTCTTATAAAAGACGATTATTAGCTGTAATTGCAAACAAGGGTTATTCCACAACATATTAAACCTAGGGGTTGAATAATAATTGACCCACACTTTTATGTTGAAAATTTATTAAAATTTAACTGAGCAACATAACTTGTTGGTTTGTAAGATTTATGCATCTGTTAATAAATCCTGCTCTTGTTTGAAATTTACAGGCTCTAACTTATTTGCATCTTATCAAACCTGCTAAATCTGCAGGGGGTTGAAGACTACTTGTAGGCACTGTACGTACACACATAGGCTATGTGCGCACAGTGCGTTTTTCGCGGCGTTTTTGCGTGTTTTTCGGGTGCGTTTTTGGCCTCAAAACTGCAGGACTTTGCTTCCCCAGCAAAGTCTATGAGTTTTCATTTTTGCTGTCCGCACACATCTGGTTTTTTTTCAGCTGCGTTTTTGTGGTGCCACAAAAACGCAGCATGTCAATTATTCCCGCGTTTTTCACTGCGCTTTTCATCCATTGAGTTCAATGGGATGTTGAAAGACGCAATGAGAAACGCAAATAGCTGCGTTTTGGTGCGTTTTGGTGCGTATCTAAGACCAAAAACGCAGCTATAAACGCAGGAGGTGGGTAGTAAAGAGACGTGTACAGGAAGAGGATTCCTTCTGTCAGTATATACAGAAGCGTGAATCCTCCCGGTACCGTCACCGCCGCGTCCACCTCCCGTCCTGTGCATGTATGCTGCCATGCGGCACCATGTACAGGCAGGAGGTGGAAGCGGCTGCGAAAACAAAAGTTAACAGTAGAAAAAAAAAAAAAAAGTTATACTTACCTATGTGCAGACTCCCGGTGCCATGCCCGCTCCCATCTCCTCTCACGGTATCGCCACCCCCGCTCCGGCTGTGTGCAGACGGCTGGGACACCTCCGATGGATGCAGGACCTGGCGATGGATCACCTGATGCAGTCACCTGACGCATCAGCTGATCGTAAGTATCGCGGTGACGCGGGCGCCCGGCCGGTATCAGCGGATGCGTCAGGAGACTTCATCCCTGATTACCGGCAGCTGCTGCAGCGATCGGACGGGATCAGACTCCCGCCCCATCGCTCCAGGAGCTGCCGGTAATCAGCACATAAGTGAGTATTTTTTTTTTGCACCGATGCATCAGCTGATTGTATAATCGGCTTTTATACAATCAGCTGATGTGTGATGGGATTCAGGCACTTGATCCTGACACATCATCTGATCGCTTTGCCTTCCAGCAAACCGATCAGATGATATTGGATCCGGATTGGATGGCGTGGGACCCTGACCCAGGATTACTGCGGAGGGGGGTTCTTTATTTCAATAAAGATGGAGTCACTAATTGTGTTGTGTTTTATTTCTAATAAAAATATTTTTCTGTGTGTTGTGTTTTTTTTTTATCTGTACTAGAAATTCATGGTGGCCATGTCTAATATTGGCGTGACACCATGAATTTCGGGCTTAGGGCCAGCTATACAGCTAGCCCTAACCCCATTATTACCCGGCGAGCCACCCGGCATCAGGGCAGCTGGAAGAGTTGGATACAGCGCCAGAAGATGGCGCTTCTATGAAAGGGGTGGCTGCGGGACTGCAATTCACAGCGGGGGTGCCCAGAAAGCTTGGGCACCCTGCACTGTGGATTCCAATCCCCAGCTGCCTAGTTGTACCCAGCTGGACTCAAAAATTGGGCGAAGCTCACGTCATTTTTTTTTTAATTATTTCATGAAATTCATGAAATAATTAAAAAAAAAAGGGCTTCCCTATATTTTTGGTTCCCAGCCGGGTACAAATAGGCAGCTGGGGGTTGGGGGCAGCCCGTACCTGCCTGCTGTACCCGGCTAGCATACAAAAATATGGCGAAGCCCACGTCATTTTTTTTGTTTGGGGGGGCAAAGAAATCCTGCATACAGTCCTGGAAGGAGGATGCTGAGCCTTGTAGTTCGACAGCTGCTGTCTGCTCTCCTGCATACACTATTGGATGGAGGATGCTGAGCCTTGTAGGTCTGCTCCCCCTGACTCTCCCTCAAGCATACAGTCCTGGATGGAGCATGCTGAGCCTTGTAGTTCTGCAGCTGCTGTCTGCTCTCCTGCATACACTATTGGATGGAGTATGCTGAGCCTTGTAGTTCTGCAGCTGTCTGCTCTTCTGCATACAATAGTGGAGAATGAAGAACACATTGAAGAAGGAAATGACATCAGACCTTTTTTTTTTGTTCACTGATAAAAAACGCATAAGGACGCAGTGAGCAAAAACGCAGCAAAACGCAGCAAAAAAACGCACCAAATCGCGGCAAAACGCACAAAAACGCAGCGTCAAAAAAACGCAGTGTGCGCACATAGCCATACACTCAGGTTTATATAATAGATTCTGCAAGAACAAGCACATGACTATATTGGCAGGAAGGAAAAAAAAAAGTTGTGACTGTTAGACGAAAGGCAGTAAAGCGCAGAAACAAAAAATTGTTTGGTCATGAAGGAGTTAAAATAGTTTATTACTCCCATGATACAATTGTGCCGTGAACTGCCAGCCTGAATCTGCCATATAATCAATGATGGGTTTTGATCCAGAATTTTAATCCAGCTTTTCTTCAGTCATTTGGAAACTCCAGACTTTTTCCTAATCATGACGATGGCTCCATCAGAGGCCACATATTTGGCATCAATACTAATTTAAAGTGACTGGTCTATCAAGACTGACATTTTTTTTTTTCTGAAACCCCCCAAAAATGTCTTGTTAAACGCAATATAAATATGTATCATTATTCCTTAGCATTGTCTCCTAAATGAAGGATAATCTCAATTTCATCCTCATTTTTAATTGCAAAATGGAATTAAATATTGAATATCTGAGAAAAGATGATTAATTTTGGCCGGATAATAGACAGAACTAAAACTTGTAATTGTCCTTATATGTGCAGAATCTTGTCGCCTTTTGTAAGGTATTGAAATGTTTTCTTCTGTGCCTCTTTTAAAAAGAATTTGTCAGCAGGTCTTTGCTATGTAATCTCACAACAGTATGATGTAGGGGCAGAGACCCTGATTCCAGGAATTTATCACTTATTTTACTGGATGCAGCAGTTGTTATAGAGTCACAGTTTTCTCTGCTGTAGATCTAGCACAGCTCATTGTAAAAAAAAAAGGTGTGGTTGGACAAGGAAGCATGAGGCAAGCTGTCCTGTAGTGATATTTTTCTGCTGATAAAACACTAATTGCACTTTAAGAGGACCAACCACCAGTATTTTCATATATAAACTAAAGCCAGTGCTATACTGTCACTATCATACTGATTCTATACATACCTTCAGTTGTGAGATCGGATGTACACTTTATGAAATACTAGCTGTAGCACCCGGCATTTACCGGGATAGTAACTGTCTCTCTGTTTCTCTCCCAGTCTCTCTCTGTCTCCCTCTCTGTCTGTGTCTGTCTGTCTCTCTCTATTTATCCCTTTGTCTGTCTCTTTCCCTGTCTGTCTCTTTCTCTGTCTCTCTCTCTATCTATTTCCCTGTCTGTCTCTTTCCCTGTCTGTCTCTTTCCCCGTGTCTGTCTCTTTGTCTGTGTCTGTCTCTTTGTCTATGTCTTTGTCTGTCTGTCTCTTTCTCTGTCTGTCTGTCTCCTTCCCTGTCTGTCTGTCTCCCTCTCTGTCTGTGTCTGTCTGTCTCTCTGTCTCTTTGTCTGTCTCTTTCCCTGTCTGTCTCTTTCTCTGTCTCTCTCTCTATTTCCCTGTCTGTCTCTGTCTGTCTTTTTCCCTGTGTCTGTCTCTTTGTCTGTGTCTGTCTCTTTGTCTATGTCTTTGTCTGTCTGTCTCTTTCCCTGTCTGTCTGTCTCCTTCTCTGTCTGTCTGTCTCTTTGTCTATCTGTCTCTTTCCCTGTCTATGTCTGTCTCTTTCCCTGTCTATGTCTGTCTTTTTCCCTGTCTGTGCCTGTCTCGTCTGTCTGTCTTCGTCTGTCTCTTTCCCTAGCTCCATTGACTTTAATAGAGAAAAGTTTTTTGGTGAATAAATGTAAAGCGCGGGGTTGAAAGTTCCCCTCAAAACATAGTCTATGATGTTTCCTGAGTCAAATGGAGTGCCTGTGCATGTGACGTTGCAAATTCCTTTAGCAAACATACAGTACATACACACATACATACAGATAAACATACACTCAGCTTTATCTATTAGATAGGCAAGTATTTCATAAAGTATACATCTTATCTCACAACAGTAGAGCACACAGTAGAGCACATGCTGCACCACTGCTCTTTTTATGCCCCGTGGCCGACTGCTGCGCTCTGCTCTTTATTTCAGCCCCATAAAGAATAAATGAAGCAGGTGCCGATTGTCTGACCTATAGTGCCATTTTGTAAGGGATATAAAAGTTCCCCTTTGAGGATAATAATTCCTCAATCTGCACATCAGCACGGATCCCAGTGATGTGAAATTCACCAATCAGTAACTTATTAGCTACCCTGTAGATAGGTGATAATAACTTGTTTGCAATGGATAACCCCTTTAAGTAGAGGTGTGGGTTTATAACCAATAATTAACTGACATAATTTATTTTGAATAAGCCTGTTATGCCTTCTCTGTCCATGCATCCCGGGCTTTAACGCCATCACAACCTTTGATGTATATTTACATCAAAGGTCATGTCTCTGCCTTTGATGCGGGCTCACACTCTGAGCCCGTATCTTTCCCTGCACATGTTAGTTGATTTGCTCAGCTGACATGTGCCTCTAACAGGCAAGGGTGGATCTCCGATCCAACCATGGACGTTAACTAGGTCCTGCTGTCACTATCTGACAGCGGGACTTAACACGCGCCACCGGAGATCGCACCATTCCTCACTCCCATTGTCGGCTCCGTGACGTGAATGATGGGCTCCAATGAGTTGTCATAACAGCCTGAGGAGGTCAACTGATGACCACTCTGTCTGTCATGACAAACTTCCTTTGAACAGTATCGGATAGAATAGGAGATCTTCATTTCTGCTGTACAGAGTGGTGCTAATGCTGATGCCTGGCTCTGTCTAGCACAAGCAATCGGACTATTGCAGCTTCAAGTCCCCTAAGTAGACTATTAAATTCAATAAAAAGTGGGAAAAAAGTCGTGGTCAGCCTAAGGCACACCTGTGCAATAATCCTGCTGTCTAATCAGCATCTTGTTATGACACATAAGCAATAATCATGCAGTCTAATCAGTATCTTAATATGGCACACCTGTGCAATATTCATGCTGTCTAATCAGTATATTGATATGGCACACCTGTGCAATAATCATGCTGTCAAATCAGTATCTTGATATAGCACACCTGTGCAAAAATCATGTTATCTAATTAGCATCTTAATATGGCATACCTGTGAAATAATCATGCTGTTTAATCAGTATCTTGACATGGCACACCTATGCAATAATCATGCGGTCTAATCAGTATCCTGATATGGCACACCTGTGCAATATTTATGCTGTCTAATCAGTATCTTGATATGACACACTTGTGCAATAATCATGCTGTCAAATCAGTATCTTGATATGACATACCTGTGCAATAATCATGTTGTCTAATCAGCATCTTGATATGGCACACCTGTGCAATAATCATGCTGTCTAATCAGTATCTTGATATTTCACACCTGTGCAATGTTTATGCTTCTAATCAGTATATTGATATGGCACACCTGTGCAATATTCATGCTGTCTAATCAGTATCTTGATATGTCACACCTGTGCAATGTTTATGCTGTCTAATCAGTATCTTGATATGGCACACCTGTGCAATATTCATGCTGTCTAATCAGCATCTTGAGATATGGCATACCTGTGCAATAATCATGCTGTCTAATCAGTATCTTGATATGTCTCACACCTGTGCAATATTCATGCTGTCTAATCAGTATCTTGATATGACACACCTGTGAGGTGGATGGATTATCTCTCAGCAAAGGAGAAGTGCTCACTAACACAGATTTAGACAAATTTGTGAACAATATTTGAGAGAAAAAGCCCTTTTGTGTACATAGAAAAAGTCTTAAACCTTAGAGCTCAGCTCATAAAAAACGGGAGCAAAAAAAAGTTGATATTTTTGTTCAGTGTATTTCCTCCACCTATTGAGAGTACAGAATGCTGGATCGAGTATGAACCACATAAGTCATTTTGAAGATTTTGCTGCAGAAAACATCAACAAAAAGCACATGAGAAAAAAGGGAAA
Organism: Anomaloglossus baeobatrachus; assembly: GCF_048569485.1. NCBI lineage: Eukaryota > Metazoa > Chordata > Amphibia > Anura > Aromobatidae > Anomaloglossus > Anomaloglossus baeobatrachus. The sequence continues at coordinate 184,128,165 of NC_134361.1, forward strand.
AGTGACTTTAACAAAACACGCAAATGATAAATCGAGCCCATTCACTCCAGTTTTCCAAATGTAGCTTCAAACCTACAAGAAATCTGCTCTGTTTTGCTGTTGGTTCAGATACTCATTATTTGGCCTTGACTATACTATGGCCAATATCATTTTCAAACTGGAAGAAGATATCTGTAATATTTTCCAATTTCAATCTCATTATTGGTAACTATTTTCTTTTTCCTATTTAAACCTGTTTCTTCCATTAGGGATGTGATTAGTTATTGTCTGGATTGTAGTCGTGTTGAAAAATAATTCATTTCATTCTCAGAAAGTTGCTCGCAATTCCAATGGGAGTTTCTTCTCTATACCAGTGGATTGCAATGGGCCACTTGGTAGGGGGGAATAAAACCTTCTGAAAGTTTCTAAGAGAGAAGGGAGAAGATATGCAGTGATTTCTGAGCGCAGTAGGTGGGTTGCAACAGTGGTGACATAAGTATAGAATATAGAATATTGTACTCACCTACAATATGATATATTCCAACATTCAAATTAGCCCTCCCAGGACTTGTTTTTTGACAGAGTGCTGCTAGTCCAATGTTCTGCAGGAGCATCCTCCAGGGAAGTTTCAAACAGGAAAATATGAGGTTCAAAAACCGGATAATAGCACTCTCCCTGAGAGGCACTGGGTACTTATGGCACTCTCCCACAAGGGAAGGTGCCTGATCAGTGTGTTCAGTTAGTTAGTGCTTTGTTCCTTAGCTAGCTAGTTGTCAAGCCCTCTTGCCCTCTGTGCTTTGTGTTATAGTGTACCGTGACCTTGCTTATCTCCCGTTTCTATCTGTACCCCTGTGTACGTTTGCTCTGGCTGTGCCTTCTGGCTCAGCTACCCTGGTGGTACCAGCTTTACTAGTGACTTTGTGCATCCCTGACCATGCCATCTGCCTCAGCTACCCCAGTGGTCCAAGCTTTACTAGTGATTGTGTCCACCCATTCCGGCTGTGCCATCTGCGTCAGCTACCCCTGTGGTCCCAGCTTTACTAGTGGCTCTGCCTGTCTGTCCTGGTCGTGCTGTCTGCCTCGGTCATCCTGATGGTCCCTGCCTACACTAGAGACTCTGCCTGTCTCCACCTGTGTAAATCCCTGACCTGGGGGTCAGCTGCCACAGTAACAGTCTCTGACCTGGGAGTGGTACCTGGCATCTGCCTCATGGTGGGCGCTTAGTCAAGCCCTTCCCACTAAAGGGTAAGTTCAGGATCCCCCTGTGGTCCTATGGGTCTGTGACACCTTGGCCTATCAGGTTGTCACAGGGTATTGTGATATCTGCCCTCCTGTACAATATCCATCTCCTCCTTGGTTACAGATCCCTGACCTTTGGTGTTGCTAAGAACAAGCTAATCAAAATCCTAGGAACACTCTGCACCACACCCACCAGACACACTAGTGGCTGACCTGAAGGGAAAAGGGTCACCACTTGGGGGGTTGGTTAAGGGGAGGTCAGGAGTGTCAGGAGTCAGTCGGTTAGTGACTCTCTAGAGGAGAGGTCACGGGGAGTGTAGTGTTGGAGGTGAAAGCGAGAGGAGGTCAGGAGCTGGGCTCCTTGAGTTACTAGGGGGCAGACGTTTGTTTGGGCCTGGTAGAAGCTGGACCCCGGTCGCAGGGGGATCGTGACAAGGGGCATGGACTGTCGAGGAGGACAGCCGGCGGCCTTGTGCCATCACCGGGCAGGGGCCAGGGCACAATGGGGTACGTGGACCCTAGGTCAGGAAGGAGCTTCAGGCGTCTTGACAATTTACCCGACGAGGATGGAGCCTTCAAGATCCGTTCTCCACCCTCTCCAAAATCGGGGTACTAGCGCAACGAGGGGATAGGACTCTCCCAATACATAGTTCAGAAAATCCCAAGCGTGAACCCTAAGAGCAAGCTCATCCAGTTAGCCACACTGGTGAGCGGGACCCAATAGTTCTATGCTAGAGGGACCAGTTAGAAGAAAGGTGCCACAGAAAACGTCACAGGCTAACAAGTGACACCAACGGGCACGGGATCTAGGCGTGCTCCCGCCCTGCTGCAGCGATATCAAGAACTTTGGTTTACCACGGTTGTCGGTGTCAGCGTTATTGGACTGAGTGAGTACTAAAGTGATCCCTTACCGTCCCTACGGCACCTTCCCGTCACCAAACCGAGTCCCGGGGCATTCCCCCTACCCGTGGAGGGGTTAAACATCTGGCTGCCCACAGCATCGCCACCTGGTACTCTCCATTGCAGCGGTGGTACTACATCTTACCACACACCACGGGTGATGCACAAACTAACCATACAATCCCCTGTAAATAACCCCCCTTATTCCGAGTGGCCGCACAACCCGGACCCCGGGTCCGGAGATCCTCTCGAGCCACCGCGGATCCGGATCCAAGCTGCGTCGGCGGGCTGCTGACGCGGCGGCAGCACAGGTCCACTCCTGTTCGCCACTTTACCATCTCCAGCATCGATAGTTATACTGTTCTAAAGGTGTCACAATTAATGAGTTAAGATTTCTATCATTTTTAATTGACAGATATCTAGATAGGATTTGTTTTAAAGTTGATTTTCATGTCAATTCATGCGTGATCGCAAAGTCTGTGTTGTGCGGCTGATATATTGTATGCTGGAAACACAAATGATCACATATTATTTATCCTCGAAAACTAATATTTCTTTTGAACTAAAAGTTTTTCTTTTATGAGGATTGGATCTTTTTTTTAAGACCTTCTGTACTAACAGTGGTTTGGTACAATGAGGAAGAAGCAAGTTGCACCAAGTCTCGCTAATCTCTTCATGAGGCGATTCGAATCCTCATCACTAATGATGGGTGAATAGTAACTTTTTGTGTTGGGATAATGCATACTGAATACCAAATGCTATTGCAGTGCTCGTCACAGCAAGAAAATGCTCAGTTTACCATTGACTTACATTAGGTTTATTATTCATGAAGAATATCGGAATAATACTTTGGGATTCGTTATGAACAATCCGAACACTAATAGTTACTATTCGCTTATCACTATTCATCAATATGAATACTCATCACTATGCACCGTTCACGTCACCTCTATACAGTTCTTATATCAAATATTACCGTAGATATATTGATGACCTCTTTATTGTTTGGTGAGATACGGAAATGGGAACAGATAATTTTGTTAGGGAATTAAATAATAATTCCTGGGGTACAACATTTGCAGGCATATATGAACAAAGAGAAAATAGTATTTTTAGAGCTTTAACTATCCCAAGTAAAGAACTAAATTATTACTAAAATATATTTTAAACCAGTGGATCGTAATGGTTACCTAGATTATCAGAGTGCACACTTTTCAAAATGGAGAAAAAATACCCCATCGAGTCAATTTAGTCATATGAGGAGAAATTGTACTCAAAAAAGATTATACTGTGTTTCCCCGAAATTAAGACCTACCTGAAAATAAGCCATAGCATTATTTTTTGGCTTTTTTTTGCAGCATGCTTAAAATATAAGCTGGGCCCTACTCCAAAAATAAGCCCAAGTTGTGGTTCAATAAGGAAGTGTCCAGGCCGCTATAAAAGTTAAAGAATAAAGCAGGACACTTCATTAAATAAAGGAGACACTCCCAAAAGAGAAAAGACAGCCTCAAAACAGAGAACATAGCTCCAAAAGAAAGCAGACAACTCCTCGAAAAAATCGCATTCACCAGACCCCCGAACAACTACAGCTGGCATGTACCAATGGTGGATGGGCTCTCCCACAGAGATCTGCATCACTGTCAGGTCCTGCGCTGTTCCACTCACACACACATTGGGTCACAGTATCACTCCGCTCTCTCTAATTCTGTACAAGGGATACTGCTTTTGGCCAGCAGCGGGAGCAACCACTGTGGAAACCAGGGAGAGATGCTGTAGAACACAAGGGGAGTAGAACTGTGGAACACAGGAGGATCAATGCTGTGGAATGCAGGGTGAGCAACTGCTGTGGAATGCTGGGGGAGCAACTGCTGTGGAATGCAAGTGGAGTGACTGCTGTGGAATGCAAGTGGAGTGACTGCTGTGAAATGCAGGGGGAGTGACTGCTGTGGAATGCAAGGGAAGTGACTGTTGTGGAACGCAGAGGGAGTGACTGCTGTGGAACGCAGGGGGAGTGACTGCTGGGGAACGCAGGGGGAGTGACTGCTGAGGAATGTGGAGGGAGGGACTGCTGTGGAACGCGGGGGAAGTGACTGCTGTGGAATTCGGGGGGAGTGACTGCTGTGGAACGCAGGGGAGTGAGTGCTGTGGAATGCACGGGGAGTGACCACTGTGGAACTATAGAATGTAGGTGAAGGAATCGCTGTGAAAAGCAGGGAGACCTGACAGCAATGCAGACATGTATGTGAGATCCCATTCAGTTGCCAACTCTACATGTCCAGGGTCTGGTAAGTGCGATTCTCCTGGGAGTGTCTGCTTTCTTTTGGGGGCTAGCTTATGTGACGCCCTGGCCTATCAGGTCGTCACAGGGTATTGTGGAATCTGCCCTTCTGCACAGTATCCACATCCTCCTTGGTTACAGATCCCTGTTCTTTGGTGTTGCTAAGATCAGAGCCAGTCAAAATCCTAGGAACACTTTACACCATACCCACCAGACACACTATTGGGGGGCCTGAAGGGAATAGGGCCGCCCACTTGGGGGGTTGGTAGGGGAAAGTGAAAAAGAGAAAGGAGTTGTGAGGTGACTCTTGAGAAGAGAGGTCCCACACTCCAAAAACATACAGTTAGGGACTTTAGATTGTGAGCCCCAATGGGGACAGTGTTGCCAATGTATGAAAAGCTCTATGGAATTAGTAGCGCTATATAAATGAATAAATTATTATTATTATTATTTTGGTTTTCGGCCTGCTCCAAGGGTGTGGGAGAGGGGGAGTAAGATCAGGGCTCGGATAAGAATCAGGGTCACGCACGGGGCTCGGACCTGGCTACCATCAAGCCTACCTCCGATATAAGGGACAGCGCAGGGTCTTGAGTCTGAGGACCAGCCTAGGAGCCCCTGTCCATCATTACATACCCTGTGACACTTATTTTCGGCCCTCCCCAAGGGTATGGGAGAGCGGGAGTATGATCAGGGTTCGGATAGGAGTCTGGGTCACAGTGGGGGCTCAGACCTGGCTACCATCAAGCCTACCTCTTAGATAAGGGACAGCACAGGGTCTCGAGTCTGAGGGCCAGCCTAGGAGCCCCTGTCCTGTCATTACATACTCCATCAAGCAATAGGAACTCCGGCACACTCACTATCACCCTTGGAGACACAGAAAGTCAAAAGACATGAAACTGATATCAAAATCCTTCTCTTTTTATTTCGTAGTGAAAAACGTGTGTGAAAAAGTGCTGTACAATAGTCCGCCAATCACAACGTTTCGGCCAATCTGGCCTTCTTCAGGTCGGACGGGCTTAAGGATAAAAGGACACAAAGTGGATGAGTATGCACAGGACACTATTGTTAGACCAATGCTGAAATGCCGTATGGATTAGGGAATGCAAGGTAATCAGTATCGGGATACACCGTGTGTAGAAGGTAGCAGGTAGTACTGTTGTCAAGGCATATGAGTCCCGAACATTGTATTTAATCAATAGTATAGTGATGCAAGATCATGCACAACGGGTCTGGATGACATTAAGGCCATCACCTCAGTGATCCATAGTATGTGGATTGGTCTGTGACGTGGTCAGACGTCTAAGATGGCTTGTTAGATATGGTGATTTCTATAGATGACTTGAATAATGTATGGGGACCAGGAGTGAAAAGCCACAATGTGGTCACACTTGTCAGCATTTAATGGGAACCGTTGTTGGTTTAAATAACTACCTGGCTGAGACTCCACTTATTTTTTGTCTGGATAGGGGTCCTAGAGGTACAGTGGTGGGAGTCCGGGTAGCATGTGCCTGCGTGGTGTCAGGGGTGAACCGCACGTCCTATGAGTCATCTTAGACGTCTGACCACGTCACAGACCAATCCACATGCTATGGATCACTGAGGTGATGGCCTTAATGTAATCCAGACCCGTTGTGCATGATCTTGCATCACTATACTATTGATTAAATACAATGTTCGGGACTCATATGCCTTGACAACAGTACTACCTGCTACCTTCTACACATGGTGTATCCCGATACTGATTACCTTGCATTCCCTAATCCATACGGCATTTCAGCATTGGTCTAACAATAGTGTCCTGTGCATACTCATCCACTTTGTGTCCTTTTATCCTTAAGCCCGTCCGACCTGAAGAAGGCCAGATTGGCCGAAACGTTGTGATTGGCGGACTATTGTACAGCACTTTTTGACACACGTTTTTCACTACGAAATAAAAAGAGAAGGATTTTGATATCAGTTTCATGTCTTTTGACTTTCTGTGTCTCCAAGGGTGATAGTGAGTGTGCCGGAGTTCCTATTGCTTGACTCATTTTTCTCCAGAGCACCCACAAGAGGTGATGCGAGGTTTTCTCTGCACCATTACATACTCCATGACACTTATTACTGTAAAACTAAAATTTTGTAGAAATTCTTGCCTGTTTGATTCAAAGAATGTTCATTATATCACAGCCTCTCTATGAGACAGATCAGATTGTAGTTCCATGTTATGAAATGTTATATTCCAAAAAATGACCTCACTTCTTTGACTTGTAGGGTATACTGAACTTACAGTATTCCAACGCAGGGCTGTTTTAAGTCCCACTGACTAAGTATTTGGAGAAACAAAGCAGGGTCTGAGATCAGAGACATACCGGTTTCATGGGTAACAAGTATCTAGTGGCATTTGGAGTCAAATGTTGTTTTATCTAGCTATGTCATATGTCAGAAACGAGACCACTTTGGTGGCAGCACTTGCTTCTACATTTAGGCTCTGGAGTTTAGTATTCTCGATGGTGCTCTGTAGGAAATATATGATTTCAACTAATAACAAACACAAATAAAGAAAAGCTTTGTGAAAAATCTCAAATGGCTACAATTGTCAATGTAATTAATTAGTCCTCAAGAAACAAAAATAAAGATCTCTTTGTTAAGTTCCTTAACAATTTGTATCAGTCCACAGGAAAAGGGTTCTTTGGTGATATAATACATTCCTTATAGACAAAAGTACAAAGACAGAAAACAGGTACTTAGCATTACACGAATGAAAAAAAAATACTTTTGTCTTGAGTCCAAAAAATATGCACATTTAGAAAAATTTCAGGAGCCCTTGGGAACCTTCAAGTAATGGAAACTTCAATTGCTTTGGAAATAATTTCATGTACAGTACATGGGATATGTTCCTGATATCATTGGATTAGGATCCCGGTTTTCACAGAGAATTTTAATAAAAATTCTTTGGAAATAATGATTATTTTGTACACAAAATTAACCCTTTAATTCCACCACAAGTGCAGTTCCATGCAACTGTACCTTAATTGATTCAAAGCAACATTTCTGTCCTCTGAGGACCAAGTCTGAAGATACACTTTTTTGGGGGGTATCAGTTCTCCAACTCCAATATTCCTTGAGATCTCAGAATAGATCCCCCAAAATTCAGTCTTTCACACCGTTTTTTCACGGATGCCACACGTATCCATGTTTTTCCATGGCCTATCTCACACGTATGTGTTTTTAAACGGACCGTGTGCCCCACATGGACACACGGAGACATAGCCGTTTTTTCTCCGCCAGCACGGATGTCACACAGACTGCACACTGATGTGATCCATGTGGCATCAGTGTGACACATACTGGAAAAAAACATGTGTCTTTGAAGTAAAAAGATTTTCTACACTCACCTGTCTCCAGTGCTGCAGTCTTCGGCACTAATGTCACTTGCTTCAGGGCCCGCTCATTATGCTCATGCATATTCACTGCATCACGGACCTGGAAGCAACAGCATCACTGAGGACATCATCACTGGAGACCGGTGAGTATCCAGCCAGCAGTGCGTGTGCAGTGACGTCATGGGTTAATCGGAGTATCCAATGAACTTGGATGACCTCCTGACAACATCCCCTCGACACCTGCTCCACCGCGGGTGTTGCAACAGTGACTTCACAGGTTTATCAGAGTTTATTGGGAACTCCGATGAACCCGTGATGATACTGCTGCGACACCCACGGTAGTGCAGGTGTCAAGGGGGTGTTGTTAGGAGGTCATCCAAGTTCATTAGATACTCTGGTGAACCCGTGATCTCACTGCGGCTGCACACACTGCTGAGGGCGCCCTGCGGTGACCTGAGCTGACCTTATGAGGTCCAGGTCACTGCAGGGAAGCACACACAGCAGTATGTGTCGCGGCCGGGGGACAGATCACAACCAGGGGGCCGCTAGAGGCACTCGGATCCGGGCGGTGGCTGTGGCTCGAGTGGCAGCTGGATCCAAGGCTCACGCAGCCGTCTGTCACCTACGAGTGAATAGGAGTTATTTACAGGGGATAAAGTCTTTGTCGGTGACGCCACCCGTGGGTTGCGGTGAGGGATGGTGACATCGCCGCTGCCTTGTATGTGGGTGACCAGGGCTGATGGAGCGGGGCAGCAAGATGGGATCCCCTCCACGGGTAGGGGAGGTGTAGTCCCGGGGCCCAGGGTATTGTGAGGGATTGCAGGGAGCAGGAAACTCACAGTTCGGTTGTCGTGGTGCTGGATGAGGCTGTACTCATGTGGAGGGTCAGTAAACATAGAGTCCTTTTGTAAACCAAATTGCCAATGGCCGGTCACTTTTGGCGGGTGTCTTCGGGTCCCACACCCAGATATACAGCCAGGGCCCTTTCTTCCACACTCTCTGTCTGTCTCTTTCTTGTCTGGACTAGTCCGTGTGAACGGCCAGATTGGGTCCCTCTCTTGGCACCGGCGGGCTACAACCCTGTCCCGGTTGGCCTTAGGTTCCCCGCGACCGGATCTCCGTGTCTGTGGCCCTCACTGCCACCTATTCCAGTAGTCCAGGGCTCCAACCCCGACTACCCACCTCTCCAGGGAGCTCCAACTCCCTCCTGTCAGCTCTTCACTGACTACAGCACAACTGAACTAAATTCTGCTTTGTCACTTCTCAAACTCTCCCCCCCTCCCATTTTCCTGGGGAGGGGGTGAGTAGGGCCTTATTGGCTGGTGTATATCTGTGTGGGGACTGTGTTGGTGCCAAGGAGGATTAACTCTTTTGTGACTACCTGGTTTTGCCAGGGCGTCACACTCCCCCTTGGTTGAACACAGCCCGTCCGCGGGCTGTCTGGCCACCGATGTTTTTATTTTTAACTGCTTCTGAAAAGCAAAAAAAAAGATTACATGTAAAACATTTCATTCCCCGGAGGGAAGGCACATCACTTTAAACGTTACGAAACTGTCCTGTCACCCTCCACCTGGGGAGCCAGATGGCCTCCTCCTCCGGAGGACGTTCAACAAGGGTGCAGTCCTTAAACAGTCATTCTTTAAACCTTCAACTTGCAGGTAGCTGTCCATGTTCCGCTACCACTGCTTCAGCCGCTTCCAGTACGGGGCACGGGTTCCGTGCTCCGCCTCCTGCTCAGGAGCCAGGCCCACTCGGATGCCCTCGGCACCAGCTACGACCGACCTCTCATACTGCCGTGGGCCCCACCGCTCAGTGGTCTGCTCCTCCTCTCTGCAGGTGCACTCTGGCTGCTCCACAGCCGGGACGGGGTACCTGGGAGCGGCTGGCGCCACATCTGGGGCAGACTTCCGGTCGGGTGCCACCTCTGTTGCGGCCGGGTGGACCGCTTGAGCCGCCATCATCACCGTTGCGGCCGGGTGGACTGCCGGAGCCGACGTCATCACTGTTGCGGCCGGGCAGACTGCCGGAGCCGACGTCATCACCGTTGCGGCCATGCTCGGGGCAAGGTGAGATGTCATCGGGGTTGCAGCCTGGCTCGGGGCCGGACGGGATGTTATCGGGGTTGCGGCCTGCTGTGACATCTTGCCGCTCTTGTGTCCAGGAATGGAATTTTGCAGAGTCCTGGTGTCCCTGCACTTTACAGTTCTGGTTACATGCCGCTCCGTCCTCTCCTCCCCCTGGTTTTTCGACACCAGTCTCGCAGGACCCACTGTCCTTTGCGCTTCCTGTCTTGGGAGTCACCAGCTTCCGCCCGCGTTCTTAGAGGCAGGGCTTCGGCTTTGCGCCTTTTTCGGGGAAGACGATGACGCTGTTGTTGTTTTGGCGCCAAAGATGGTGGGCAAGATGGCGGCAGTCCAAAATTTTGTAACGGTTGAAAAGCAGGCGCACGTCATCCAGGTCACGGATGGGGTAAGAATCCTGTTCGTGACACCAAATTGTCGCGGCCGGGCGACAGAACACAATTGGGGGGGCCGCTCGAGGCACTCGGATCCGGGCGGTGGCTGTGGCTCGAGTGGCAGCCGGATCCAGGGCTCGCGAAGCCATCCGTCGCCCACGAGTGAAAAGGGGTTATTTCCAGGGGATAAAGTCTTTGTCGGTGACGCCACCCGTGGGTTGCGGTAAGGGATGGTGACACCGCCGCTGCCTTGTATGTGGGTGCCCGGGGCTGATGGAGCGGGGCAGCAAGGTGGGATCCCCTCCACGGGTAGGGGAGATGTAGTCCCGGGGCCCAGGGTATTGTGAGGGATTGCAGGGAGAAGGAAACTCACAGTTCGGTTGTCGTGGTGCTGGATGAGGCTGTACTCATGTGGAGGGTCAGTAAACACAGAATCCTTTTGTAAACCAAATTGCCAATGGCCGGTCACCTTTGGCGGGTGTCTTTCGGTCACACACCCAGATATACAGCCAGAGGCTCTTTTCTTCCACACTGTGTCTGTCTCTTTCTTGTCTGGACTAGTCCACTTGAATGGCCTCCGGATCTGGTCCCCTCTCTTGGCACCGGCGGGCTACAACCCTGTCCCGGTCGGCCTCAGGTTCCTCGCGACCGGATCTGTGTGTCTGTGGCCCTCACTGCCACCTAGTCCAGTAGTCCAGGGCTCCAACCCCGACTACCCACCTCTCCAGGGAGCTCCGACTCCCTCCTGTCAGCTCTTCACTGACTACAGCACAACTGAACTAAAGTCTGCTTTGTCACTTCTCAAGCTCTCACCCCCTCCCATTTTCCTGGGAAAGGGGTGAGTAGGGCCTGATTGGTTGGTGTATATCTGTGTGGGGACTGTGTTGGTGCCAAGAAGGATTAACTCTTTTGTGACTACCTGGTTTTGCTAGGGCGTCACATATGTGTGTGCCTGCAGAGGCTGCTCTCACAATCAATAAGGAACATTTTGGTTCTCCATTGAATGTGCCAGCGAGTATGGGATCGATGTGGGATCCCCCAGTTGGATTATGGCGGACCAGGATTAGGCCTTTGACAGGGAAATAAATTGTTAAAGAGAGAGTCTCTTGTCTTTATTTATTTAATTATTTTCTCTTTTCATGTCTTTTCAGGTTCGCTTTTGGGGAATGTCATGGGACCTCGCAATGGATTTTCGATGGACCTTTTGTATTTTTTAAAAAAAATAATAAATTGGTGAATGAGGGCTGGTGCCATTTTGTCTCTTAATCCTTTTTGGTAATGTGTAAGTAGCAATTTCTCAATCTTAAGGTATTACACAAATGAGTTTCTTAAAAATAATAAATTGGTGAATGAGGGCTGGTGCCATTTTGTCTCTTAATCCTTTTTGGTAATGTGTAAGTAGCAATTTCTCAATCTTAAGGTATTACACAAATGAGTTTCTTAAAGGGGTTGTCCACTACTCGGACATTCCCATCCCAATCCGTATGTTTCTACCTTTTAAAATAATAGAAATTATACTCACCTCCGGTGCTGTAGCTGTTCCAGTGGTGTCAGAGCCATTCCAGTGGTGTCATCACTGTCTCTCCGAGGACCATATAACTGTTGGACGCCAATTAGTGTCCGCTTTTCATGCGGTGTTCTGCTCTGCACTCGCTGTGTGTCATGGCAGTGTCGGACTCCATTCGCACTGCAGAGTCTGACAGTCAACCTGAGGCCTCTTAGTTATCCATCCAGAGCCGAACGATCACTGTTTCATTTTCTCTGCTCATCAGTCCACCAGTCGTCTCCCTGCTATTTAAAGATTAGTGACATGTGGACTGGAGCCTCTCTTTTCCATCGTGACTAATAATTTAAACTGAGTTTCCTTTACTTTGGTGTCTCATGAGTTAAATGTCAGTTGTGTTGCTAGCATCTCTTAGCAGTGCAGGTCAGCTGTGGCTGCTTTGAACCCACGTCCCTTTGTGTTTAAATAGTAGGATTTACCCAGCAGTCCATGCTGTTGATAGAATTCATTCTATTCTGGCCATCTTGGTGGAAGGAGCTGCTGGAGATTTTTCCTGTGCCCATTCAACTTGTACTTTGGAGTCTGTCTGCAGCCATGGAATTTGTTGTTTGTATCCTTCTGTTTATCCCCTTGTCTGTCTTTCCTTTTCCCTCTGTGTTTATTAGTGCAGCAATGGGACTAGTGTTTCCCACCGGCCATCTCACTAGCTACGGATGTTTGCAGGGTTAGTGAGGGATTAGGTATCCAGCTCAGCGACAGGTTGAAATACCCCATATGTGGACACTAGGGAGCTCAGGTAACAGCTTGATGTGAGATCAGGAGGTGTACCCTCACCCCTCTCCCTAGCCAAAGGGCCCACCATTGTTAAAGTGTCCCCGGTGTCACTCTTTGTTTGTGGTGTTTTTTGTAGTGTGTCAGGTGCCTGTTGGTCTGAACGTGTGTATCATATGGTGCATATGGACTTTTACTACTCTGTGAATGACAGTTGGCTTGTAAACTGCTGCTTGGAGGTCAGGTTGCTAATGACCACTCACAGCTGCCTCCACCCTTTATAAGGTGGTGCTGGATCTGATTCCTGATTGCCGATAATGGCTACAGCGATTCCGGTCTTAGTATGTGATCCAGTTAATGGTGATCTGTTGTATGATCTTGTGTGGTTTGGAAATATCCCTGTTATCAGTTTATTTCCTCCCTGTATGTTATTTCTTCCTGTGCACATGTTGTCTCTCTCCTGTATCTGTATTGTGTTTGCGTTTTCGTTCTCCCCTGTCTGCGTTATTTTTGAAATTTGTTACTTCAATCCCGACCCTCCCCACGGGTGGGGTAGATGGAGTGTTAGACCAGGGTATGGACAGGAGTTAGGGTCATGGTGGTGGTTCAGACCTCACTACCATTGAGCATACCTCTGGGATTAGGGACAGCGCAGGGGCCCAAGTCTGAGGGCCAGTCTAGGTGCCCTTGCTTCAGTTATCCCATGACACCGCTTAATTCTCCCCGCCATTGGACAAAGCACTTACATCTGGAAGAAGTGACCGGTGCTGCTCTCTCATTTCCTCCTAAGACGGGGAGAGTGAAGCAGCCAGTGATTGTCCGCAGGGATCGCATGACAGAAGGACTTTTTATGAGTTCCTCAAAACTATCTTCGGTCAGTTATCTTGGGTCTCTTACCAATTACCTTTTTCAATCTTCTATACCCATATTCCTTGTGTATTAGATGAGGTGAATTGTATTTGATACACTCAAGTATGGTATATATTCAATACAAAAGCTTAAAAGTTCGGGAAGGCATGGTCCTATATATTTTATCCCTTGTTGCCATAGACAGAAGTACAAAGAGTCCCTACATCTTTCTTGTAACCAACAACAGATGCTGTTCTGACCCCAGAAACTTCCTGGAAACAGGAATTTGTCAAAATAAAAACCAAAGATTAATGTGGGGAAGGTTTCTTTAAACCAGGAAAATCGCAGCCTATGACTACAAACATTTAAGCCTGTCATATTTAATTGCTGCGAAGATCTTAGCTAAAGACTAAAGAAAAACAGGCCACACACTCCTAATACTCTGACATCTCAAATAAACCTTCATCTAAATGACTATGCCTCATGGTGACCATGGCTCGGCCACAGATCTTCTACAGTAGTCACTATTGTTGTGGCCGTGCACTGTAGACGGGGTGTGGATGGTGGGTTCATTTTTAGAGTTTCCCAAGATTCCAAAAACTTATAAAAATTAAAGAATTCACACCACAGGAAAACCCCTACCCTTATATATACATTTTCTTTAAAGTTGGTCTCCATAATTATGATATAAAAACATGGTTCACGTGATGTAGACGCAGAATGGTTTCTATTCAAGTTGTCCGCCTATGGCCTCGGTTTTATGTCTCTTGAAGAATTTTTTCTATATTCTTACAACAGTCTTTATTTTTATATATTTTTTGGCTTTATTGTATAGAAAAATCCTTTTATTATGCTATGAAGATGACTTTAAAGAATAGGCTTGTCTTCCATAAGAATGTGCCAAAAATGTTGTATCATGAAAATGTTTCTCTGGAGCAAATGTGCTTATATACTGTCTCGACCACCATTTTTTTTCATTAGGACACAGTGAGATGAAAATCCACTCTTCTTTTTGAATCATCATACCGATTCAACTACATTTTATTCATTTAGGACCATATTTAAGCTGCAGCCCCCAAAAAGGCCTCAAAATGAGGTTTTGCAAATCCTTTCTGTTTCTAGTTGAGTTTGTTGAATTGTCCCAGAAAAATCAGGACTGTTCAAAAGTACCCCTGATGAAGCTGCCCTTAGGAGCAGCGAAACGTATAAGGTATCCTTCCATGCATTTTCTGACCCTTCTCACCATCTAGGTAGACTATTCATTATTTTTGGTATTTAGATAAATGCATTGTTGTTTTTTTATGTCTATTTATAGTGTTGTATTTAATATTTATGCTTTTTATGTCTATTTACAGTGTTGTATTTAATTTTTGTTTTGTTTTATTTAGTTTACTTTTTGGTACTGTTTCATTATTGTACCATTTTGCACCCATATTAACTTGGCATTTGAGGTGTTATAGTTGAGGGTTTTACCATGTATTTTATGGATAGTTTATACGGGTCACTCCCCCCCCCACCCCCTCCCATTAATCCATATAGGACTGGGTTTGTTTATGGGTGTTTTTAAGTGTTATTAATTTGAGCATCTTAGTTTATTTGTTTTTTTTTATTAACTGCATATATACACTAGAGATCAAAATTAGAGAACAATGTATGGTCACTTGCTTTTTTCAGAAATACTGTATTCTACATTGATGACCATTTGAAGGTTTTATGTAAGGGGCGCACCATGCCACTAGAACAGGGTTTTACAAAAGATCCAAAGTTTATCAACATAAAACCTTTATTTTGCCCAAAACGTGATGATGATAGAACAGCAATGACAGTAGCCCAGAAAAAGATTATAAGTACATTTTCTGCAGGTAACAACAGTCACCAATCAGTAGGACGTGTACCGGCCGTCGCTGTGAATGATTTCAGCACATCTGCATAAGGATAAGGCTGCACATCAAAGTTAGATAATAGTATAATGCTATAAGCATACCGAAAAACATTGAAGCATACAATGAAAAAGGAGATATTTAGTATGATGAAGTTTTTTTTTTTGAATGTGAACAGATAGATATACCTTGACGAGGTTTTGGGGCTCAGTTACATTGATCAATGCAATTGCTAAATATCTCCTTTTTCCTAATATTCATGGCAGGTATGCAATTCATTATTCACACTTCGAAGTTAGCAAGTGGCATTTTTCATTGTATGCTTCAATGTTTTTCGGTATGCTTATAGCATTATACTATTACCTAACTTTGATGTGCAGCCTTATCCTTATGTACTATGTATTTTTTTGGCTTGCACTCAGAATATATATTAGTGCTCACTTCAGTTATCCTATTTAGTATGATTCAGCACATCTGCGGCCACAGGACATCACTAGTCTCTCACACTGCTCTGGTGGGATTTTGGTCCACTCTTCTTCCAGTCTCTCCCACAGTTCTTTGACTGATGTGGGTTTCTTGGCCATAACTTTGTCACCAAGGATTTTCCAGAGGTTTTCTATTGGGTTTAGATCAGGAGTCTGGGTTGTGGCCATTTCATTGTTTCAATGTTTTCTGTTTCAAGGAACTGCTTTCCCCGTTTTACTGTGTGACAGGGGGCATTGTCCTGGATGAAAATCGCTGGCTGAATGTGTCATGAACGCAAGTAAGGAACCTCGTATTGCTGAAGAAGGTTCTGATCCACACTTGCATTCACTCTGCCATGTAGCTGTATGAGAGGTCCAACTCCTGCTGCAGAAAACATTCCCCAAACCATGACACTTCTTCCACCATCTTTTACTGACTTCTTAACGCACTTTGGGTTCAGTCTTTCCTCATTTTGTTTGCGAACATAATGTTTCCCATCAGACCCAAATAAATTAAACTTGCTTTCATCACTAAAATGAACTGTGGACCACTTCTCCTCTGTCCACACAACATGCTCCTCACCGAAGGTGAGTCTAGCCTTGTGATTCTTTCTGCTAATGAGAGGCTTGGTCACTGCAGAGTGGGCTTTCAGTCCAAATGCTCTTCAATGTTGTGACACTGTATGACAAGACAGATCCTTACCCTGTTCAGTGCTGAACTGGCGAGCAATTCCATGTGCAGTGTTGAAATGATTACCCATGGAGATTCTCTGCATTATCCTGTCCTTTCTTGCATTTGTCTTTTGAGGGCAACCAGCCAGTGAGTGCAAAGTCAGTGTAAACTGGTAAATTAGGCTGCCAATTACATAGAGTTTGTCAGATAATTAAGGAAATTAGCACCAGGTGTCAGATTAACACCAATAACTTGCAGGTGTCTGAAAGTGTTCTCTAATTTTGATCAATGTTCTGATGGAGGAGAGAATTGAAAGTGTTGAATAGCTGTTTAGGGTTGTGAGAGAGAGAGAGGCTATGAGGGATGAGAAGTATGTTTGTTTTGCAGCAGTAAGTGTGGACTTGAAGGTGGTGAGGGACTCTTTATATGCAATGAAGTGCTCAGTGGAATGAGACCTCTTCCATCTGCGCTCAGCAATTCTGGAAGCCCGTCTCAGTTCTTTAGTCTGACTCACGTGCCAGGGTTGCATGTTTACTGTGCGGGTTTTGGTGTGTCTGAGGGGGGCAGCTAATTCGAAAGCTGCAGAGATTGTGTGCCACCCCGCGTCAGCAGCCGGGTGCTCGGATCCGGATCCGCGGTGGCTCGAGAGACGTTGTCGGGGGTCGTGCGGCCACTCAAAATAAAAGGGGGCTATGTACAGTGGGATGGTGTGGAAAGTTTGTGACACCACTCGTGGTGTGTGGTAAGGGTAAAGTACCACCTGGGAGTACCCGGTGGCGATGGTGTGAGCAGCCAGGTGTTTAACCCCTCCATGGGGAGTGGGAATACCCCAAGACTCGGTCATAGTTTCGGAGAGGTACATTCGGGCCGGTAAGGGGTTAATTGCGTACTCATTCCAATAACGCTGACGCTGATAACCGTGGTAAACCAAAGTTCTTGATGACACTGCAGCAGGGAGGGAGCACGCCTGGATCCCGTGCCCATTGGTGTGGCTTGTTAGCCTGTGACCTTAACCTTGGCACCTCTTTCTGTAGCTGGCCCTTTCAGCTTGAAACTGAACGGGTCTCACTCACCCGTATGGCAAACAGAGTGAGCTTGCTCTCAGTGTTCACGCTTGGGATTTTCTGGACTAGGCAGTGGGAAAGTCCTATCCCTCTCGTTGCGCTAGTACCCCGATTTTGGAGTGGGTGGAGAACGGATCTTGAAGGCTCCATCCTCGTTGGGTGAATTACTAGGACGCCTGAAGCTACTTCCTGGCCTGGGGTCCACGTACCCCGTCGTTGTGCCCTGGCCCCTGCCCGGTGATGGTACAAGCCGCCGGCTGTCCTCCTCGACAGTCTGTGCCCCTTGTCACGATCCCCTGCGACCGGGTCCAGCTCCTACCAGGCCCAGACCAATGTCTGCCACCTAGTAAACTAGGAGCCCAGCTCCTGACCTCCCCTCTTGAGAGCCACCACTCAACTACTTGTGACCTCTCCTCTTGAGAGTCACTCATCAACTAACTGTCTCCTAACACTCCTGACCTCCCCTTAACCAACCCCCCAAGTGGCCAGCCCTATTCCCTTCAGGCTGTCCATTGGTGTGTCTGGTGGGTGTGGTACAGAGTGTTCCTAGGGTTTGTTCTTAGCAACACCAAAGGTCAGGGACCCATAACCAAGGAGGAGATGGATATCATGCAGAAGGGCAGATTGCATAATATCCTGTGACGACCTGATAGGCCAGGGCGTCACAATTGTAGTGTTGTATAAAGTTGCAGCAGCATCTGCATCGTGGAAAAAAGCAATGTCTGTGAGAGGGAGAAAGGACTGAGAAAGTGCGTGTAAATCAAGGTGTTTGATATTTCTGCAAGGGTGTGAAAGTTTGTGGAGGGGGGTTGTGTACTTGGAGAAAAGAGGGAAGAGAATATGAGTAGGTTGTGGTCAGACAGGAGGAGAGGTGAGTTAGAGAGGCTAGATAGGGATCAGAGGCAAGTGAAGATGAGGGCCAGCATGTGGCCATCTTTGTGAGTAGCTGCAGAAGACCATTGGGTGAGGCCGAAGGAGGAAGTGTGTGTTAGAAGTTCGGAGACAGTTGAGTGGGAAGTGTCAATGGGGATGTTGAAATCACATATGATCATGGTGGGGATGTCGGTGGAAAGGAAGTGTAGTAGCCAGGTGGTGAAATGATCAAAAAAGGCAGTGGCTGTCCCTGGAGGGTGGTAAATGACAGCCAGTTGGAGGTTGGTGGGGGCGTAGATGCGTACGAAGTGCACCTCAAAAGAGGGAAGAGTAACAGAGGGTGGTAGTGGAATTGGTGTAAAGGAGCATTGGTCGGACAGGAGAAAACCAAATCCTCCACCATGCTTGTTACTGGGGCGGGGGATGTGAGAGAGTTGGAGACCTCCATAAGAAAATGCAGCAGGGGAGGATGTGTCAGAGAGGGTGAGCCAGGTTTCTGTGATGGCGAGGAAGGAACGTTTATTAGTGATGAAAAGATCATGGATGTAGGAAAGTTTGTTGCAGACGGAGCAAGCGTTCCATAGAGCTCCTGTTAGTGGGACTGGGGGAGCAGGGGTCGGGTGGATGGGTATGAGGTTAGAGAGGTTACAAAAATTTGTGATAGGTTGCGAATGATGGTTTGAAGTGACAATAGGGATGTGGTGAGGAGGACCTGGATTAGGAGAGATATCTCCAGCAGTGAGGAGAAGCAGAGGTGGGAATAGGTGGGAGCAGGAGAGGCCGTGAGGTGGCCATGTGTGTCTGGAGACACTGGGTGTAAAGTGGAGGAAAATATCTGAGGAGAAGGTGAGATGGGTAGGGAGGATGGAGGGAGAGATGAATAGTTCATTACTGGGTTTAGGGATCAGAGGGGGCAGTAGAAAGTGAAGTATTATAGGGGGTGAAAGTGAAGAAAAACACAAACATTGTTTACAGAGTCTATATATCCAGTTACCTTCCGGTCACTTCCGGCTCACATAGGGGCTGCGGTTCCAGGCGTTTTACTCACAGTTCATGTGCTGCACCCACAGAGTACCGGTCATCGCCGTGATGGGCCCCAGCCGATCCCGGATGAAGCAGAGGTCAGCGTGTGAGACCTTCCTCCTTGCGCCTTGTAGTGTGGATCCCCGTGGTGTGAAGCTACTTGGGGACTCCTGTTTCCTTTGCTTTAGTTGCTGTCCCGTACGCAGGCAGTGCGACACTTGATATGGACCCGACCGTGGACGTGGTTCCTGTCTCTATCTGCTGCTGTGCCCCGGGACTTTTGGTGATGTGCAATGGGACGTGAAATCCCCTTTCCCTGCAGATTTGTTAGAGTCCATGAAGGTTAAACCAGGGCTCTACACCCTGATTAGCACCGGTCCCGAAGGGGCTGTTGTGGGCTCATCCTCCGGCTACCGAGTTGCTCCTCTGTCTCACAGCTCCACTCGGTCGTCTCCTGCTTCTCTCTCTGTCTGCCCGGCACCCGGTCGGACCCTCTGGAGGGACCCATAGCATCCCCACAGAGGACTTGCTCTTCTCTGCCTCAAGCTGTTCTCTCTCCTGCGTCCAAACTGTTCTGAGGTAAAACTCCTTCTAAAGTGAAACTAAGGGGCACTTTGCACACTACGACATCGCAGGTGCGATGTCGGTGGGGTCAAATTGAAAGTGACGCACATCCGGCGTCGCAGGCGATATCGTAGTGTGTAAAGCCTTTTTGATACAATTAACGAGCGCAAAATCGTCGTAATCGTATCATCGGTGTAGCGTCGGTCATTTCCATAATTTGGAAATGACTGATGTTACGATGTTGTTCCTCGTTCCAGCGGCAGCACACAGCCGCTGTGTGTGAAGCCGCAGGAGCGAGGAACATCTCCTACCTGCGTCCTGCGGCTCACGCCAGCTATGCGGAAGGAAGGAGGTGGGCGGGATGTTTACGTCCCACTCATCTCCGCCCCTCCGCTTCTATTGGCCGCCTGCCGTGTGACGTCGCTATGACGCCGCACGACCCGCCCCCTAAATAAGGAGGCGGGTCGCCGGACAGAGCGACGTCGCAGGGCAGGTGAGTGCATGTGAAGCTGCCGTAGCGATAATGTTCGCTACGGCAGCTATCATCATGATATCGCAGCTGCGACGGGGGTAGGGACTATCGCGCTCGGCATCGCAAGCATCGGCTTGCGATGTTGTAGTGTGCAAAGTGCCCCTAAGTGTGTTTGCTCACTTCCCAGGCAGCCCCCACCTTTTTGATGACTCATCCTGCCTGAGAATTTCCCAGCCTGGCTTCCTGAGAAATGTAAGTGCTGGCTCACTAACTAGGTGTTTATGTAAGTGTATTGTGTAAGCTCCAAGCACCAGCGATTAACCTCCTCTTACCCGGAATAAGCATTACACCTTAAGACAGCTGCAATACTCTGTGGCAACTGAAGCCTCAGGGGTGCAACATACCTAGCCCTTCTTAGCTATAGGCTGAGAAAGACTTCCAGGTTAGGGCATGCTGGCCCCTAAGCGTGATCCCAGAATACCTACAAGGTGTGCACAGGCCCCAGGAGCAGGCAGTAGGAACAGGGACAGACACAATCACTGAGCAACCGGGAGATTGAGTATGTGGCGCCCTGGACAAGCCAGGGGCCACAGAGAACAACACCCACACACCCCACACTCCCGGTCAGGCACACCGAAGTCAGACACAAACCCTTGTTGCCTTCCTCCAGAGGCTGATATTTACACCAGGGGGGTGGGCCAGGCGGTTGGTCCCACCCACCGAGGAGTTCACAGTCCTGCAGGCGGGAAAAGCAGACAGATTTTAGTTTTGGAGGTGAAAGTGGAAGGAAGGAAAGTGGTAGTGGAGCAACTAACTGACAGCGTCCGGGTGTGTGGCCCGGGCGGTACAGCAAGGTTGGCAGACGGTGGTGACTGTCTGCAGGAGTGGCCTATCGGAGTCTACCGTAAGGACCGTGGACGGGCGGTGGCCCGACGGTACCGGACCGGTACACAAAGAGAAGTCAGCACCATCTGGCAGGGGCTTATGGACCCCGGCAAGGCTAGGAGTCGCCGTGAATTTGCCAAATCCGTCAGCGAAGGGAACCTCCTGGGTTTCCCAGCAGCCAAGTCCCGACAGAAGGCAACAGTCCAACCGTGAGAGGGAAACACAGCCACCGCCAAGGCTACCATTCCCAGGGCCAGAGCCTGCGGGCAAAAGGGGCTCCTCCGGCCCATATCCAAGCCGGGGAGCGGGTTACTCGTGGGAACCCATTGGAACCGTTTACAGTACATAATTGCAGGGAAAGGCAGTCACCATCAACCTGCCGGGAGAAACAACACCGCAGCCGTCTGTGGGACCCGTCCATCCAGCCGTGTGTTTTACCGAGAACTGTGTCCTCATCATTGGCTGAGTGAGTACCACCGTGCCGTGCGTCACAGCGCTGCCCCCGCGACCCTGCACCTCGCCAGGCCCCGTAACCCGCCTGCCATCCACTCCTACCCCATCACCGGGCCCCGGGACAACCAACCCCCTACCCACGGAGGGGAGAACTAACAACAAAGCTGCTCCCTGTCACCGCTCCCGGGATCCCCGTCCAGAGCAGCGGTGGTGTCATCAATATCACCACAACCATGGGTAACAATACTCAAATCCCCCACAACCAAATCCCCACCCTTTTCACTCACGGGCGAGGAGCGCCGCTCGAGTCCCCGGGATCCGGCCCACCGCTCGAGCCACCACAGAGCAGCGGAAGCAGCAGCCGGACCCGAGCAGTGGGAGAGCGCAGCGTACCCTCCTCCGCCCGTGACAACTTGGCGTCACGAACAGGATCCTACCGTTCTACCAACTGGTGTAAGTGCGCCTTGTGTGACCGCCGGAGGTGTCCGGCCGAAAGATTTGTGAAGCCGCCATCTTGGGCGCGAAGAATTCCCGCTCGAGCGTCTTCTCGAGTAGTGGAGGCACGAAGGCCAAAACCCCGCCCCTGTAGAGAAGGAGCCGGAAAGAGACTAAGGGGGACGAAATGGCGTCTGGCCGCATGTAGCCCGCGGCTATGGAAGCAGGGACGCCAGGACCCTGCGGCCATTCACTGGTTCCTGGAAGAGGCCGCTGCTAAAGATGCTGAGTCCGACCGATAACACCGTGGTCCCCGTGCCTGGCACCGCAGCGTGGGTGGAAGTCCGGACCGTCCAGCTAAGCAGCCGTCTGCAGGTCCGCATGCAGCTCCTCCTGGAGGAGTGGGAGGCCGACATGGCGGAAGTGGTGGTGGCCATACGGAGACGCGAGGTGGAGGGAGTCTTGGAAGGGAGGGTAGGTGACCCACGCCCCTGTACCCCTAGTGGGTCGGTCATCGCGGCCGAGGGACCCGGTCCATACCCGCTCGCCCTGCTACCTCCCCCGCTACCCGTGTTGGCTGCTGCTGCCCTGCCACTAGGCCCGCTACCACCACCACCGGTAGCGGTACCCTGCCCATCCGCCCCGGCGGACCGACCTGCAGCAGAAGCTCGTGACCGCCCTGATCCGCTTTCATGGAAGAAGCCGAAGGCTGAGCCCGTCAGCAAAGATGCACCGGAGGCACGGCGGGGATGCAGCTGCCAGGAGGCAGAGCAGGCCATGTCACAGCGGGGTCCCTCATTACCGAAGGTACCGGTCGTAGCCGGCACAGGGGGACTCCGGCTGGGCCCGTCCCCCACACCGCCTGAACCGGAGCAAGCAGAAAGTGCTCCGCACCGGGAGCGGCAGCAAAGGCAGCTGCGCCGCGGGATTGCTGAGTAAAAAAGGAAAGTTAGCGCGTGGTAGCGGTTCCCGGTTACCTTGCTGTCGGTCCCCATTGGGACTCTGCTGACGTTCCAGACGGCCCTCAAGGCTAAGGAGTCCGGTTGTAGGAGCAGTCGTACCCGCATCATCGGCAGCTGAAAATGGAGTCCTGTGGGACAGTGTCACCCCTGTGTGTGGGTGGCGTTGGGGGCTCATGCTGTTCGGTGGTGGACTGTGGGAAAGCTGCGGAGGAAGTTGTACCGGAGCCACGTGTTGTGGATGGCCCCTGTGACCCAGCTGACAGTCCCCGTCGGGACCCTACGGCAAGTCTCCATTGGGATCCTACAGTTTTGTTTGTGGTAGCCCGTTGGCTACGAAGCACAGATGTCACCAGATTAACAAACCCTGATTTGAACCGGTCGTTGCCGGCAACTGGTCCCCGTTGGGACCCCTTACAAACCACTGTGTAGGAACTACTACAGACAAGCCCGAGAACTGGCAGGGCAACCATGAACTTGTGGTATGTAAATAAAAATCTTTTATGGCTTTCACCGTAACCGCTTCCGGAGAGGCTGATTTGGAGGATGGGCCTGGAGGGAAGTGATGGCCCAGGCCCGCCACTACCGCAACCGGTGGCAATCCTCTGGGGGTTTCAGGGGTTCCCCATGGACGTGGGTTCCCTGAAAAGGACAGAACCTGCTCGGGCAACTTGTGCTGGACTGGGGTCAAGGGGTGCTGCCTGTTTGCTTAGGGGCAGCATCAGGGCCAGGTTGCTTGGGTGGGAGAGAGCGGAAGCCGTAACCGTTTGCAACGTTTAAAATAAGAGTACCTCCCGATGTGGGAAGATGTTATTTTACTTGTAATCCCTGTTTTACCGTTATCTTTTTCAGTTGTGAAAATAAAACCGGTGATGGACGGGCAGCCCGCGGACGGTCTGCATTTTACTAAGGGGGAATGTGGCGCCCTGGACAAGCCAGGGGCCACAGAGAACAACACCCACACACCCCACACTCCCGGTCAGGCACACCGAAGTCAGACACAAACCCTTGTTGCCTTCCTCCAGGGGCTGATATTCACACCAGGGGGGGTGGGCCAGGCGGTTGGTCCCACCCACCAAGGAGTTCACAGTCCTGGAGGCGAGAAAAGCAGACAGATTAGTTTTGGAGGTGAAAGTGGAAGGAAGGAAAGTGGTAGTGGAGCAACTAACTGACAGGGTCCGGGTGTGTGGCCCAGGCGGTACAGCAAGGTTGGCAGATGGTGGTGACCGTCTGCAGGAGTGGCCTATCGGAGTCTACCGTAAGGACCGTGGACGGGCGGTGGCCCGGCGGTACCGGACCGGTACACAAAGAGAAGTCAGCACCATCTGGCAGGGGCTTATGGACCCCGGCAAGGCTAGGAGTCGCCGTGAATTTGCCAAATCCGTCAGCGAAGGGAACCTCCTGGGTTTCCCAGCAGCCAAGTCCCGACAGAAGGCAACAGTCCAACCGTGAGAGGGAAACACAGCCACCGCCAAGGCTACCGTTCCCAGGGCCAGAGCCTGCGGGCAAAAGGGGCTCCTCCGGCCCATATCCAAGCTGGGGAGCGGGTTACCGGTGGGAACCCATTGGAGCCGTTTACGGTACATAGGTGCAGGGAAAGGCAGTCACCATCAACCTGCCGGGAGAAACAACACCGCAGCCGTCTGTGGGACCTGTCCATCCAGCCGTGTGTTTTACCGAGAACTGTGTCCTCATCATTGGCTGAGTGAGTACCACCGTGCCGTGCGGCACAGCGCTGCCCCCGTGACCCTGCACCTCGCCAGGCCCCGTAACCCGCCTGCCATCCACTCCTACCCCATCACCGGGCCCCGGGACAACCAACCCCCTACCCACGGAGGGGAGAACTAACAACAAAGCTGCTCCCTGTCACCGCTCCCAGGATCCCCGTCCAGAGCAGCGGTGGTGTCACCAATATCACCACAACCGTGGGTGGCGTCACAGACAATATTCAAATCCCCCACAACCAAATCCCCACCCTTTTCACTCACGGGCGAAGAGCGCCGCTCGAGTCCCCGGGATCCGGCCCACCGCTCGAGCCACCACAGAGCAGAGGCAGCAGCAGGCGGACCCGAGCAGTGGGAGAGCGTAGCGTCCCCTCCTCCGCCCGCGACAGAGTACACCAGCGTTCCTGCTGGGAGGAGGAAGCGCAATAGTGCGGGGGCGCCGGTGTGGGCCCAATAGATAGGGGGTTCATTTCCACCACCAAAGCAGATGGAATTGTGTATTATTAGACTATTGGACTGAAAAGAGGCCGTATGATGTTCTTTCAGAGGGGCCTTCTTCCTTCTGTGTCCATCAGTGGTCCCAGCCATCCATGAAG
This sequence comes from Anomaloglossus baeobatrachus, assembly GCF_048569485.1. Classification (NCBI taxonomy): domain Eukaryota; kingdom Metazoa; phylum Chordata; class Amphibia; order Anura; family Aromobatidae; genus Anomaloglossus; species Anomaloglossus baeobatrachus. The sequence continues at coordinate 184,153,570 of NC_134361.1, forward strand.
AAGAGATTGTCCATATGAGGGCACTCTCTACTAAACTGAAGTATCGTTTCAGAATCACACATTTAAGATGTAAAGCTAATGGGAAGCAAAAAGATCAGAATTGAAAACCACTGAAAACCAAGTCAACATGAAACGACGGAGATGAAGCTGTAGAAGGCAACTGAATGCGATTGCTGCCATCAAAGTTAACGGACTCAGTTGCGTTTCACATGGATGATATATGGTGGATAACGAGACATTTACAAAAGAATTTAAGAAGGCAATGGATTAACGTCCATTTATATACCGGACTAGAAAACGTTATTTGTCATGACATGAATTGTCATTACAACCAATTACTAATATTATAGTCCTGGTAATGTTTTTATCAATATAAAATATTCCTTGTCATTACAGATTACACATCATGTATGCCACACACTGTCTGGCACTAATTCTTGCCTGCAATTTAGCTGCTGCCCTCTGATTGCAGCGTGGCTATGTATGACAGACCTCTGATTGTGTTTTATTTCTAAAGACCCATGATTACAAGGACGACATTATTAAAAGAAATCTCCCAGCTGATCATTATTTATATGAGCAGGGCACTAATATTGGCAGAACAATCAGCATGGCTCAGGGTTACAATCTGAATTAACTGGCTAGATGTCGCACCACTTTGACCAATTTTCCAAGGGAAGCATTTTGCTTGGTGCACGATTCTGTTTTGTTTGTACATAGGTTATCCTGGTGTTAATTCTTTATTGATATGAAGTTAACCCTTTACATTATTCAATTATTTCCAGAGTAATCGACCAGCATAAACCAATGAAGAAAAAAAAATCCTAGGTCATTTGTTTTATACTTTTGTGGAGTTAAAGTAAGATTTTAAATATGTACCAATAAAGAAATGAGAAGCGTTTTATCGGAAAGATGTTTGTTTTTCTATGAACCACTTCACGACTGATGACATATATTTATGTAATGGGCCTTTACTTTGACTCTGAGGCGGGCTCACACGCTGAGCCCGCATCTATCACAGGGTATGAAATGATTAAACAGGGGCTTCTAGAGGGATCCTAAAACTAGAGACCCTGCGCTGTTCCTTATGTCAAAGGTAGGCTTGATGGTAGCAAGGTCTGAGCTCCCAGCGTGACCCTGACTCCATTCCGAGCCCTGAACTTACTTGCCTTCTCACCCACCCTCACACGCTGAGCCCGCATTTATCACAATGTATGAAATGACTGCACAGGGTCTCCAAGACTGACCCTCAGACTAGAGACCCTGTGCTGTCCCTTATCTCAGATATATATTTGATAGCAGCAAGGTCTGAGCCCCAAGCATGACCCTGACTTCTGTACGAGCCCTAAATTTACTCCCCTTCTCCCCCCTCTTACACACTGAGCCCGCCTCTATCACGGAGTATGAAATGATTGCACAGGGGTTCCTAGACTGACCCTCAGACTTGAGACCCTGCCCTGTCCCTTATGTCAGAGGTAGGCTTGATAGTAACAAGGTCTGAGCCCCCAGCATGACCCTGACTCCTGTCCGAGCCCTGATCTTACTCCACTTCTCCCCACCCTTGGGGCGGGCTGGAAAAAACAGTAACAAAACCACACAAAAATGACACAGAGATTTGATGTACTTTTTTCCTGTGTGTCCTGAGGAAGGGAGCAGAGACTCCAGAAACGCGTCGACCTAAAGATGAAATAAAGGAACATTAACTCTCTATGGTCATAGTGGTCACTGGCGCGGCCGTGCAAGCCCTACTTCACCATTCTCTGTTATCAGCCAATTTGGGTGCTGCTGCCTTTGGCCGGGATTTTTTTCCCTGCATAGTAGTTGTGACTCTCACAACTCTCTGGGTGAGTGATATTCATTATTTCACCTATACATTACTCGGATAAGACCCTATTGCGCTTCTCTTTTCCACAGTTTCTCTTAAGACTCTACTATGTGAACAGAGTCTGATGCTGTCGTGGCACCCTGCAAGTGTGGAGCTGAACACTGCATGCCAGCATCTTTTCCAGCACTTGATGGCTGATTTAATCAGGCATCAAGTTCCTCTAACAGCCATGGGGTGGATCTGAGAGCCACCAGCGGTTGTTAACCAGTTATATCAATCACTTACAGCGGCATTTAACACACGCAGACAGGAAGTGCATCATAGATCCTTCCCATTAGAGCCCCATCACATGATCGATAATTGATTACCATGACAGCTGAGGGTCTGCTGAAGACCCCGTGCCTGTCAAGACGATCCTCCTGTGAACGTTGGCCCGCGGTAAGCATTCATAGGAGATCATGATTTTTTCAATATAGAGCAGGGCTCATGCTGATGCACTACTCTGTATAACACAGGTGACGATCACAGCTTCAAGCCTCCTAAGGAAACTATGGCACTATCAAATACAGTAAAAAGTTAAAAAAAATTACAAAATATTTAAAAAAAAAAAAGTTCAAATCATCCTTTTTTCAGCAATGCCTTATCTATCAAAATATGAAATAAATGTATCTGATCGGTAAAGGATTTAATGAGAAAAAAAACAAAACACCAAAATTAATTTTTTGGGGTCACCACAATGTTGCCATAAAATGCAATAAAAGGCGATAAAAACATCACATCTACCCGAAAATGGTATAAGTAAAAATATCAGCTCAGGGAAAAAAATAAGCCATCACTGAGCCCCAGATCCTGATAAATGAGAATGTTTTAGTCTTGGAATATGGTGACAAAAAGATTTTTTTTATTTTTGTTTTTTCAAAATTTCTTAATTTAAAAAAAAACCAAAAAAACTATACGTTTGATATTGATCTATAGTAGCAAAATTGCAGCACTCATTGGTAGTCCATTGATGATGGACCGGAGGCTTAGGAACCTTCTTAATAGATGACGATAAAGATTCTTGTGCTCACCCCTAACTTTCATGTGTATACAGTCATATGAAAACGTTTGGGCACCAGTATTAATGTTAACCTTTTTTCTTTATAACAATCTGGGTTTTTGCAGCAGCTATTTCAGTTTCATATATCTAATAACTGATGGACTGAGTAATATTTCTGGATTGAAATGAGGTTTATTGTGCTAACAGAAAATGTGCAATCCGCATTTAAACAAAATTTGACCGGTGCAAAAGTATGGGCACCTCAACATAACAGTGACATTAATATTTTGTAGATCCGTCTTTTGCAAAAATAACAGCCTCTAGTCGCTTCCTGTAGCTTTTAATGAGTTCCTGGATCCTGGATGAAGGTATATTTGACCATTCCTGTTTATAAAACAATTCCAGTTCAGTTAAGTTTGATGGTCGCCGAGCATGGACAGCACGCTTCAAATCATCCCACAGGTGTTCAATGATATTCAGGTCTGGGGACTGGGATGGCCATTCCAGAACATTGTAATTGTTCCTCTGCATGAATGCCTGAGTAGATTTGGAGCAGTGTTTTGGATCATTGTCTTGCTGAAATATCCATCCCCTGCGTAACTTCAACTTCGTCACTGATTCTTGCACATTATTGTGAAGAATCTGCTGATACTGAGTTGAATCCATGCGACTCTCAACTTTAACAAGATTCCCGGTGCCGGCATTGGCCACACAGCCCCAAAGCATGATGGAACCTCCACCAAATTTTACTGTGGGTAGCAAGTGCTTTTCTTGGAATGCCGTGTTTTTTTGCCTCCATGCATAACGCCTTTTTGTATGACCAAACAACTCAATCTTTGTTTCATCAGTCCACAGGACCTTCTTTCAAAATGTAACTGGCTTGTCCAAATGTGCTTTTGCATACCTCAGGCGACTCTGTTTGTGGCGTGCTTGCAGAAACGACTTCTTTCGCATCACTCTCCCATACAGCTTCTCCTTGTGCAATGTGCGCTGTATTGTTGACCGATGCACATTGACACCATCTGCAGCAAGATGAAGCTGCAGGTCTTTGGAGGTGGTCTGTGGATTGTCCTTGACTGTTCTCACCATTCTTCTTCTCTACCTTTCTGATATTTTTCTTGGCCTGCCACTTCTGGGCTTAACAAGAACTGTACCTGTGTTCTTCCTTTTCCTTACTATGTTCCTTACAGTGGAAACTGACAGTTTAAATCTCTGAGACAACTTTTTGTATCCTTCCCCTGAACAACTATGTTATGTTGAATAATCTTTGTTTTCAGATCATTTGAGGGTTGTTTTGAGGAGCCCATGATGCCACTCTTCATAGGAGATTCAAATAGGAGAACAACTTGCAAGTGGCCACCTTAAATACCTTTTCTCATGATTGGATACACCTGCCTATGAAGTTCAAAGCTCAATGAGGTTATAAAACCAATTTAGTGCTTTAGTAATTCAGTAAAAAGTAGTGAGGAGTGTTCAAATCAAGAAATTGATAAGGGTTGCCATACTTTTGCATCGGTCAAATTTTGTTTAAATGCGGATTGCACATTTTCTGTTACTACAATAAACCTCATTTCAATCCAGAAATATTACATTCCTCAGGGAAGCGGTGTGCAACACGCGTTGGAGTGGCTGGCGGGGGAGCAGTACTATACCTTTATTATGGCAGCAGGTCTGATATGGGACATCTGATCAGGGTGATGCAGTGGGCATTTTTGTATATGGGTAATACTTGGAATTTACTACTATAAGGTCATTCTTAAACTGCACTTTTGTCTTTAGTATTTTTGGTGATTTTTTGCAAACAAATTTGAGTCTTCTGTTTGCTGTACCAGGACTTTATATGTTAATAAGTCCTTATGATATAATGAATGTTATTTATGGTGTGGTGTCTGCTCCGTCAGCCATCATTTGGCTTATTCTGTTTTAAATTGTCTGTGTTTATGTTTTTACTTACCATCAATAAAGAAACTTTTTAATGAGTTTATAGTGGTTTGGGATATTTGGTTTAAACTAATTGTTGGTATATCCCATCTAGGATAATAATTTTTGATGACTTATGGTCAAATCTTCTAATTTTGGGTTTATACATTGATCCCCAAATGTCTGCGACATATCACCATGAATATATTTTGCGGACTTTCCTTGCAGAAACAAGAATTTTATCACTCCTCTGCTATCAGTTGCTGTGAATATCGCATTAGACTCCGCCATTTTGTTTTCCCACGTGTGTAGAACACTGTTGCCACAAGCAAAAACCATAACATTTTGAAAAAATATATTAGACACATAAGGCTTTCATGTGATGTAACATTCTGTTAGGGCCAGGTGGACGGGCAGACCCAGGAGGTGGATCCACTGGGCTGAACACCTCACCGAGGGCAAGGTGCCCGGTAGCCGGAGCACTACAGGTAGCAGGACAGTCCGTTCAGAGGAGTGTAGAAGTCCCTGGGACCACGGAGTCACTGAAGGTAGTCCGGGTGACGGAGCTCAGGTTCGGAGGCCGAGATGACGTCAGGCAGAGTCCGGAACCGACGGAGCGAGAAGACGGGTCACCACAGGGATCGGAGATGGTATGAACTGACGGGATGGCAGACCGTCACCGTTCGGGGTTCGGGTATCGTCAGAACCGGTTGGCGAGGCAGGAGCGGCTCTAGGAGAGAGATAGGTAAGTATGGCACAAGACACAGAAAGACCTGACTCCTAGCTTAGCAAAACACGAAGAACAGGCCCCGCCCACTTGGAAAGGATCTCCCTATATACCCTGTACCTGATTCTTCAATATCCTGTTGGAGGACACTGGCCCTTTAAGAGAGGTTCAATGACCGCGCGCGCGCCCTAATGCGCATGCGCGAGGCCCGGGTGCCAGAAGCCAGAGCAGGGAGCGGTGAACAGGAGGCAGGAGAGCCGGGCTGGAGCAGAGTTGCCGACGGGCGCCGGGAGCGGGGACCAGGCTGGCTGGGGACCGCAGGTGATGGGGCATGGAGGCTGTGGAGCGGGGGACGCCTGGCAGAGGAGCCGGGAAGCGAGGCAGGGGAGCCGGGGAGCAAGGCAGGGGAGCCGGGAAGCGAGGCAGGGGAGCCGGAGAGCGTGGCCGGGGAGCCGGGGAGCGTGACACATTCATTACCATAGAAACAAAAAAGATGACAAAGCCAAAGACTTATCAACTGCCCCTCGTACAACGTAATAGTTTATATAATGCATTGTTAATTTGCATTACCCAGGAAACTGCTTTTTTCTTAGTTACCCCAGAAAGAATATGCAGGCTATTGTGTTGCACAGGTGTATAGTGTCCCGGTTAGGATCCCTAGCACCAGCTAGAGATGTGACAAGTGCAGGAGGATACACAATAAACTGTCCTTCCACATGATGTCTTTTTTATCAGCATTTTCCCTTATGTACCTCCCTTCCTGGGAAGGGTTCTTATGATTTCCCTCTAAGAGCGCTAAAGTGTAATCAACAGGAATACGAGTATCCTGACTGGGAATGAAGCTGTGAACCAGGCGTCACCGTCACTCTCCAGATTTATGGCGAACGGACTTTTGGTCACATCACAAGGCTGGAGAGAGATCAACATTCCTCAGTCCTGTGACATCCACTTATTCTTTGCTGTTCTCTGTGGCTCTTAAGGGATTGCGAAAAAAGGGAAGTCATTGAATGAGGGAAATGCTCTGAGGAGAGGTCTGTCCCATGTGATCCGCGACATTAGGATGCTGATTTTTGAAGTAGGAGATTCTGCCTCATAACCTTTCTGCAAGTACATGTGATTAACTGCACAGAGTGTAGATACACGAGAGGAAACTAAAGTGTTTCTAGGTAGGAAATGTGGCTGTTTTGATAAACTTTTGACATGCTTGTGTGGTGCCCTGGACTAGCCAGGTCGTCACAGGTAACACACACACCCCCCATCCCCCAGACAGTAACATTAGCCAGACACAAAAACATTGTTGCCTCCCTCCAGGGTCTGATGTCCACACCAGGTGGGGCGGAGCCAGGCGGTTGGCCCCACCCACCGAGGAGTTCACAGGCCTGGAGGCGGGAAAAGCAGTCAGTTGGAGTTAGAGTGAGGAGTGCAGTTTAGGAGGTTGAAGTGAGAGGAGTAAAGTGGAGAGTGTCTGGGTTTGTGGCCCAGGCACTGACAGCAAGGTTGGCAGACGGTGGTGACCGTCTGCAGGAGTGGTGGATCAACGCGGAACCGTAGGATCGGGGTCGGGTGGTGGCCCGCCGGTACCGGACCGGGGAGCGAAGTGAAGCTAGCACACACAGGCAGGGCCATCGGACCCCGACCAGGCTTGGAGCCGCCGACAAAAGTCAAATCCAAGTGTGACCGGAACCCCAGGGGTTTCCTAACAACCAAAGACCCGTTAGAAGGCAACCGTCCGCACCGTGAAGGTATACAGCCACCGCCACAGGCTAGAGACCCAAGGGCCAGCGCCTGCGGGCAAAACGGGCTCCTCCGGTATCCATACACTGGGGAGTGAACTACCGTTTGGAACCCATCGTAGTCAAGACAGTACACAAAGGTGCAGGGAGAGACAGCCACCATCACCTGTCCAGGGAGAGACACAGCAGACAGCTGCGGGACCCGTCCATCCAGCCGTTTGGTTTACCGGAGACTTTGTGCATCTCTTGCTGAGTGAGTACACCCATGCCATCCGGCACCGTGCCGCGCTGTCCCTGCAACCCTGCACCTCACCAACCCTGCCTCCCCGTCTCACTACCGGGCCCCGGGACCACCAACCCCTACCCACGGAGGGGGGTAAACAACATCCCAGCTGCTCCCTACCATCGCTACCGGGATCCCCGTCACCAGCAGCGGTGGTGCCCATCTTCACCACAACCCGTGGGTGGCGTCACGGACTAAATCCACAAACCAAACCAACCCCTTTTCACTCACGGGCGAGGAGCGCCGCTCGAGTCCCCGGATCCGGCCCACCGCTCGAGCCACCGAGCAGCAGCAGCAGCGCCGGACCCGAGCGTTAGCGAGCGCAGCGCCCCGCCGCCCGCGACACTTGGATGTTCGGTACTTGTAACTAGTGATGAGCAGGCACTACCATGCTCGGATGCTCGGTACTCGTAACTAGTGATGAGCGGGCACTACCATGCTTGGATGCTCGGTACTCAAAACTAGGGATGAGTGAGTGTACCGCCCCGCTCACAGCAGCCGAGCTGCTCGGATCCAGACTTTCTGTGGGTGTGGCTCGAGGGTCTCCGGACCCAGGGGTCTCGCGGTCACTCCAATCAAAAAGGGGGTTATAGTGGTGGATGTAGGACGTATATGTACGGGTTGAGCTGTATTAAGTTCGTGACGCCACCCACGGAATGTGGTGAGGTTGGACACCACTGCTGCAGTTACGGGGCACCCGGGGGAGATGTTATGCAGCAAGTTGTTAACCCCTCCGTGGACAGGGATGGTGGCCCCGGGACCCGTTGGGGTTTTGGTGCAGGGAGATGGGCGACCACAGGGTGCTGGTGTAATCACTATTGAAGGAACACACGAGTCTCTGGTAAACCAAGGTGATGGTGGTCGGTGCCTGCAGCCTGCTGCAATCTGGTCCCCCACCCGGCTGGTGGTCTCTGTCTTTCTCTTGCACCTTTGTAAGATGAGGAAGGAACTCCAGCAGCAAAGTCCAAGGATAATAAAACCAAATTCTTTATTGATTCATATTAAAAATTAGATAAAAATATCCAGACAGGGTCCTATGCAAACAGAGGACGCGTTTCGAACCGGATGGTTCTTAGTCAGTCTCTGGGGAATGAATGAAAACTGGACTGATTCAAATAAGCTGAGAACCCAGTGAGGACAAGGTGGGCGGAGAGTAAGCACCAGGAGGAAAAGGAGGGGTAGAGGAAGAGAGGAAAAAAAAATATATATATACGGTATATAAAAAATAATAAAAAAATAAAATTAATAAAAAAAAAAAAAAAATAAAAAAAAAAGAGGAAAAAGAAAGAGAAACACCAGATTTCATACATATATATTCAATAAATAAAATACAAATCACTCTTACGATTCATACCTAATGGAAATCTGGTACTCATGGTAAAAATCCAAAAAGTCTCTCTATGTAACAATAGTTCTTTCAAATTTCCCCCTCTTTTAGGCAATCTGACTTTTTCTAGTGCAACAACCTGCAGTGTATCCGTATTACCGGCATGTTTAGAAAAGAAATGTTGGGATGCCCCAGATAAGTTCCTAGTGGTTGCGGTGTGACTAGAATCATACACATGTTCCGATATCCTCCGTCTTAAAGGGCGGGTCGTGCTACCGATATATTGGAGACAACATTCCCTGCAAGAGATACAGTAAATTACATGGTCGGTGCCACAATTAATCATATCTTTGATTTTAAAAACGTTTCCTATCTGTGACTACCTAGCCCGGCCAGGGCGTCACACTCCCCCTTGGTTAAACACAGACCGTCTGCGGGCTGCCTGACCACCACCGGTTTATTTTGTAACTGCAAAAGGGGATAAAAGGGGATAAAACATTTACAAGCATAATAACATATTTACATTCATGGATACTTTGGTTTCTTCCCTTAATGGGAGGCATTTTACTTTAACGTTGCATAAAACATTTTTATTAACCGGGACGGCCAGGGCGTCACACGAGCACTACCATGCTTGAGTGCTCAGTACTCGCAACTAGTGATGAGCGGGCAATACCATGCTTGGGTGCTCGGTTCTCGTAACTAGTGATGAGCGGGCACTACCATGCTCGGGTGCTCAGTACTCGTAACTAGTGATGAGCGGGCAATACCATGCTTGGATGCTCGGTACTCGTAACTAGTGATGAGCGGGCACTACCATGCTCGGGTGCTCTGTACTCGTAACTAGTGATGAGTGAGCAATACCATGCTCAGGTGCTCAGTACTCGTAACTAGTGATGAGCGGGCACTACCATGCTTGGATGCTCGGTACTCGTAACTAGTGATGAGCGGGCACTACCATGCTCGGGTGCTCTGTACTCGTAACTAGTGATGAGTGAGCAATACCATGCTCAGGTGCTCAGTACTCGTAACTAGTGATGAGCGGGCAATACCATGCTTGTATGCTCGGTACTCGTAACTAGTGATGAGCGGGCACTACCATGCTTGGGTGCTCTGTACTCGTAACTAGTGATGAGCGGGCACTACCATGCTTGGGTGCTCAGTACTCGTAACTAGTGATGTACGAGCACTACCATGCTCAGATGCTTGGTACTCGTAACTAGTGATGAGCGGGCAATACCATGATCTGGTGCTCAGTAGTCGTAACTAGTGATGAGCGGGCACTACCATGCTCAGATGCTCGGTACTCGTAAACCTGCAGTTGGATGTTTGGATGGGCTTAAGACCCCGTCACACACACAGATAAATCTTTGGCAGATCTGTGGTTGCAGTGAAATCATGGACATATTGTTCCATTTGTACACAGCCACAAACCTGGCACTGATTGTCCACAATTTCACTGTAACCACAGATCTGCTGCATATTATACTTGTTATACGAGTCGCACCTGTTCAAGCATCAAACTGCTCGCTACCAGTAGAGATGAGTGATCCTGCCAAGTATTGGATCGGTTCAGGATCGCCGATCTTTCCTCAGATCGCCGATCGCATCAACAATTCTAGCCGATCCAAGCATCAATCCTAGTTGAACACATTAAATTCAATGGTAGCCAAAAGTGATTTGTTGTAAAATGGTGTGGGGGCTGTAAAAGAAGGAAAATAAAAAAGGGTTAAAGCAGTACATACTTACCGAGTCTCCCCGCGACTGCAGCGCTACTTCCAGGTCCACTAATCATCCCTCATACTTATTCACTTCTTTCCACTTCCACCGGCGTCTCTGATTGGCTGCCATTAGACCACGACCCCCCTCTGAGACAGCGTCTGTGATGGGTTGAAATCACAAACGCTGTCTGTGCCCTTATACTGGTGGTAAATAAATGAATTAAAAAAAAAAGTCATAGGGTCCCCCCTGTGTTGATACCAGGACAGATAAAGCTAGGGCTACAGGCTGCAGCCCCCAGCTGTGCGCTTATCATAGGTGTGTATCAAAATAGGAGGAACCGCATGCGGATTTTTAAAAAAAAAAACAAATCTTGCTGCCAACTGTGACCAGATTCTCTGCCCCTGTTGAAGAAAAGCTTCTTCACTGCATGATGCTGCCACCACTAATTGTGATTGTGGGGATGGTGATTTTAGAGTGATGTGCTGTGTTCATTTTCCACCACACATAGCGTTTTGCATTCAGCCCAAAATGTTTTACTTTGGTGTTATCTCACCAGAGCATCTTCTTACACTTTCTAGCTGTGTCCCCTACATGGTTTTTTTCAAATGACAAACAGGACTTCTTACGGCTTGCTTTCAAAACTGGATTTCTTCTTGCCATAAATGCTAAATTTGTGGTGTATACAACTAATAGTCATCCTGTGGACAGATTCTCCCACCTGAGCTGTGGATCTCTGCAGCTTCTCCAGAGTGACTATGGGCCTTATTTTTGCTTCTCTAATTAGTGCTCTCCTTTAGTGAGATGTCAGTTTAGATAGATGGCCATATCTTAGTAGGTTTGCAGTTGTGCCATACTCCTTCCATTTTTGCATGATGGATTAAACAGTGCTCTGTGAGATGTTCAGCGCTTTGGCTTTTTTTTTTTTTTATAACCTAACCCTGCTTTATTCTTCTCCACAACTTTATCCCTGACCTGTCTGGTGTGTTCCTTAGTTTTCATAATGCTGTTTAATCGTTAATGTTCTGAAACAAACTTCTAAGGCCTTCACAGAACAGCTGTAGTGATACTGAGAATAAATGACATATAGATGGATTCAATTTACTAATTAGGTGACTTTTGGAGGCAATTGATCAGTCAGGATTGTATTTAGTGGAAAAACACTATAGGGGGTTGAATACAGATGCAGAGCACAATTTTCAGATTTATATTTTAAAAATATTTAAAAATCTACAAATATTTTCCTTTACAACTGACAAATACTTGCTACTTCACAGAAAATGGCAATAAAGTTCATTTAAAATTGTGGTTGTAATGTGAAAAAAAATTGGAAAGGGTCACAGGATATAAATAATTTTTCAAGGCACAGTAATTGGTCTGGAAAAAACATTATTTTTTGTTTTTTCCCTACCAGAATTTTTTATTCCTACTGCAAGTAGAGTGGAAAATGTTAAATGTTAAAAAAGGAGCAATCAGCTGTCCAAGTGCACGGCAAAATACTCCAGCAGTAACAATAGTCCTAACGATAGCCGACACTCACATCTTTATGCTTTGTTAATCACAAAGTATAAAAAAACATAAAAAATGGTTGAACAAAAGGACACAAAATTTAAAAAGGTAGAAAAGAAATATTCGCCGCGCTCCCAGGCAACGAGTTTCAGACCTGAATGGTCCTTTATCAAGTCTGATTAAACCCAGACGAACGGCAGAGGATAGGCATGGCTGACTTAATTAAAATATTATTAATTTGAATGCAATAATAATAATAATAATAATACTAGCAATAATAAAAAAAAATTATATACTATCAACATAATTCACAATTAAAAATATAATGAAATGTAATGAGTACATATAGAAACATGTATATCTATATATATAATTGCCTTATTCTGTCTGTCTGTCTGTCTGTCTTGCTCCAAAATTGTGTTACGGTTACACAAAGCTGATTGGCCGCTGGGCTCGCCATGGCCCCGCCCCCCCGCACGGATTGGCCGCTCGCCTTGGCTCCGCCCCCCTACGGATTGGTCGCTCGCCTTGGCCTGGCCCCGCCCTCCGCATGGATTGGCCACTTGCCCCGGCCCTCCGCACGCATCGCCAGACATAACCTTGCGCTGCTGGGATCGTGACGGAGCCGGTGAACGCTGGTAACCATTATACATGTTAGGGCCAGGTGGACGGGCAGACCCAGGAGGTGGATCCACTGGGCCGAACTCCTCACTGAAGGCAAGGGGTCCGGTAGCCGGAGCACTACAGGTAGCAGGATAGTCCGTGCAAAAGCGTGGAATGGAGAAGTCCCTGGGACCACGGAGTCACTGATGGTAGTCCGGGTGACGGAGCTCAGGTTCGGAGGCCGAGATGTTGTCAGGCAGAGTCCGGAACCGATGGAGCGAGAGGACGGGTCACCACAGGGATCAGAGATGGTACGGACTGATGAGATGGCAGATAGTCAGCGTTCGGGGTTCAGGGATCGGCAGGACCGGATGGCGAGGCAGGAGCGGCTCTAGAAGAGAGATAGGTAAGTATATCACAGAGACAAGGAGACCTGACTCCTAGCTTAGGAAACACGAAGAACAGGCCCCGCCCACTTGGACATTAAACCCCTTTATACCCTGTACCAGCGTGTTCAATTTCCTGTCAGTGGACGCTGGCCCTTTAAGAGAGGGTCAATGACCGCGAGCGCGCCCTAATGCGCATGCGCGCGGCCCGGGTGCCAGAAGCCAGAGGAGGGAGCGGTGAGGAGGAAGCAGGAGAGCCGGGCTGGGGCTGGGTTGCCATCGGACGCCGGGAGCGGGGACCAGGCTGCCTGGGGACCGCAGGCGATGGGGCAGGAAGGCTGTGGAGCATGGGACCAGGAAGCCTGGCACGGGAGCGGCGGAGCGCGGCAGGGGAGCCGGTAAGCAAGGCAGGGGAGCCGGGGAGCATGGAAGAGGAGCCGGGGAGCGTGACAGGGGACCCGGGGAGCGTGACAGGGGACCCGGGGAGCGTGACAGTACCCCCTCCCCCACGCCTCCCTCCCCGCAACCGGGACAGGAAGGCACATATCAGGGGAGTACCCACATTCTCCTGGGGTTCCCAGGACCTATCCTCAGGACCATACCCTGCCCAGTCCACCAGGAAGAACTGTCGGCCCCGTACGGTTTTCATGGCCACGATATCCCTTACCGCATAAATGTCATCATCTGCAATAGGAGGAGGAGCAGAACTGGCAGCAGCGGAGAAGGGACCAAGGACAACCGGCTTGAGCAGGGAGACGTGGAAGGAGTTGGGTATCCTCATCGTGGCCGGGAGCTGCAGCTTGTAGGAGACCTCATTTATCTTGCTGATGACCTTAAACGGCCCGATGTAGCGAGGACCCAGCTTGTAGGATGGCAGCTTCAATCGGACGTACTTGGAAGCAAGCCAGACCAGATCTCCTGGAGAGAAACACGGAGGATCCAGACGCCTCTTGTCTGCGTGTCTCTTCATCCGCAGGGAAGCACGTCCAAGGGACGCCTTGACAGAGTCCCAAATAGTTGCAAAGTCACGGACTACAGCATCAGCAGCAGGGACATCCGAGGAAGAGGATTCAGGCAATGGGACGGAAGGCTGAAGTCCGTAAACAACATGGAAGGGAGAGCTGGAGGAGGACTCACTGATGTGGTGGTTATGGGAGAATTCAGCCCAAGGAAGAAGCGTGGACCAGTCGTCATGATGGGCGTTGACGTAGTGACGTAAGAAGGAGGTCAAGATCTGATTGACTCGTTCCACTTGGCCATTCGACTGAGGATGGTAGGCTGAAGAAAAGTCCAGAGTCACTCCTAGATGTTTGCAGAGAGCCCTCCAGAAGCGGGAGGTGAACTGAGTCCCTCTGTCGGACACAATGTGTGATGGAAAGCCATGCAACCGGAAGATGTGTTGTATGTAGGCGTGAGCGAGTTCCTGGGCTGAGGGCAGTCCGGCCATAGGGACGAAATGAGCCATTTTGGAGAACCGATCCACCACGACACATATGACTGTGTGTCCGGAGGACAGAGGCAAGTCCGTAATGAAGTCCATTGCTATGTGTTGCCACGGAACTGAGGGTATAGGCAGAGGCAGAAGACGGCCATATGGCAGGTGTTTGGGCGTCTTGTTGCTGGCACAAGAGGAGCAGGCTGAGACAAAAGACGTGACGTCCGTACGAAGGGATGGCCACCAGTAATGACGTACAATCGTACTCCATGTTTTCTTCTGACCAGCATGGCCGGCTGTTTTCGAGGCGTGACCCCAGTGCAACACTTTTTGCCTGTCAGTCTCAGAGACATAGGTCTTCCCAGGCGGTATCTGGGCCAGGGTGACAGGAGCCACCGGAATGATTTTACTTGGGCAGATGATGGGCTGGGATGTCTCCTCCTCCTGCTCCAAGGGCATGAATGACCTGGACAAGGCATCTGCACATACGTTTTTGTCTGCAGGTCGGAAATGGAGCTGGAAATCGAACCTGGCAAAGAACAAGGACCACCTGGCCTGCCGTGGGTTCAGTCGCTGAGCGGACCGCAGGTATTCCAGGTTCTTGTGGTCCGTGTAGATGATCACGGGGTACACTGCTCCCTCCAGAAGGTAGCGCCATTCCTCCAGAGCCAATTTGACTGCCAATAGTTCTCGGTCACCAATGGTGTAGTTGCGTTCAGGCGCTGAGAAGCTCTTGGAGAAGAAACCGCAAGTCACCATCTTCCCGGAGGAGGATTTCTGCATGAGCACTGCTCCGGCTCCCGAGGAGGAGGCATCCACCTCCAAGGTGAACTGTCGGTTTAACTCCGGACGGTGGAGCACAGGGGAAGAAGCAAATGCCTGTTTCAGGGAGCCAAACGCGGCGTCGGCCGCAGGTGACCAGTCCTTTGGATTAGCCCCCTTCTTGGTCAAGGCGGAGAGAGGTGCAGTCAGAGCAGAGAAGTGAGGGATGAACTGACGGTAATAGTTTGCGAATCCCAGAAAGCGTTGGATTGCCTTCAGTCCAGAAGGAGGGGGCCAGTTGAGAATGTAAGAGACCTTCTCCGGATCCATTTGCAGTCCGGTATCGGAGATTACGTAACCCAGGAAGGGAAGAGAAGACTGCTCAAAGACACACTTCTCGTACTTGGCGTACAGACGATTTTCCCTCAGTCTTTGTAGAACCAGCTGCATGTTCTCTCTGTGGGTCTGGAGGTCCGGAGAAAAGACCAGGATGTCATCAAGATACACCACCACACAGACGTAGAGAAGGTCTCGGAACACGTCGTTCACCAATTCCTGAAAGACTGCTGGTGCGTTACACAGGCCGAAGGGCATCACACAGTATTCATAGTGCCCATCGCGAGTATTGAACGCGGTCTTCCATTCGTCCCCAGAGCGGATGCGGACCAGGTTGTAGGCACCCCGAAGATCCAACTTGGTAAACACACGAGCTCCTCTAAGCCGATCAAACAATTCGGGGATGAGCGGCAGGGGGTATTTGTTTTTCACGGTGATTTGGTTTAATCCCCGGTAGTCAACGCATGGGCGTAGATCGCCCTCTTTCTTCTTAACGAAGAAGAAGCCTGCTCCAGCAGGAGAGGAGGATCTCCGAATGAATCCCCTTGCCAGGTTCTCTGTGATGTAGGTAGACATGGCTCTGGTTTCGGCAGGAGACAGCGGATATATCCGTCCTCGAGGTGGTGTAGTTCCCGGGAGCAGGTCGATGGCACAATCGTAAGGACGATGTGGCGGCAGTACCTCTGACTCCTTTTTGTCAAAGACGTCCGCGAAGGACCAATAGGCCGAGGGCAGTCCCGGTAGGGACTCTGGAACCGGAGGTCGTCGGATGGGTTGTATGGTCTTCAGACAGTTCTCGTGGCAAGAGGAGCCCCATCGGGTGATTTCACCAGTACCCCAGCTGACTGACGGTTCGTGTGTCCGCAACCAGGGGAGTCCCAGCAAGATTTGATGAGACATGTGTGGGAGGACATAGAGAGCGATGTTCTCGGTGTGCAGGGCACCGATACGTAGTTCCACCGGCTTGGTGATCCACGAGATGGTGTCAGAGAGGGGTCTCCCATCCACAGAGGCAATCACGAGGGGTTTATCGAGTGGAGTAACAGGCACCTGGTACTTGTCCACCGTGGCCTGCTGGATGAAATTGCCTGCGGCCCCGGAATCGAGGTACGCCTCGGCCGTGAACCGCGTCTCTCCCGTTGTCACTTGAACAGTCCACGTAACCGGGTCTGTGAGAATCCCAGCACCTAGGGTGGCCTCTCCTACCAACCCTAGGCTTTGGAGTTTCCCGGCCTCTCTGGACAGGAGCGTAGAAGGTGTGTGCCCTCTCCGCAGTAGAAGCAGAGACCCTTGGCGAGTCGTTCTGCTCGGCGTTGTTCAGACTGCCGCAAACGGTCGATCTGCATGGGCTCGTGGACGGAGACACCAGATGACGTTGACTGAAGTACGGCGGACTTCTGCGGAGGAGAGGAATGCCTTATCGAACGTCTCTCACGGGACACCTCTTTGGATCGTTCCTGAAAACGAAGATCCACCCGAGTCGCTAGGGCAATCAGGGAATCCAAGGTGGACGGCACGTCACGACCAGCCAGCTCATCCTTGATACGACCCGAGAGACCTTCCCAGAAGGCGGCGGTTAGAGCCTCATTATTCCACCCGAGTTCCGAAGCCAAGGTGCGAAAACGGATGGCATACTGCCCCACCGTCATGGTGCCCTGACGTAGCCTGAGGAGAGATGAGGCAGACGCAGAGGCGCGTCCGGGCTCGTCAAAGGTGCCACGAAATGCCTGCAGGAACTCCTGGATGTTGGTGGTCACCGGATCCTCCTTCTCCCACAAGGGGTTCATCCAGGCCAGCGCCTCACCCTCTAGATGGGACATCATGAACGCGACCTTGGCTTGGTCAGAGGCAAAAAGGTGCGGCAGCAGCTTGAAATGGAGAGAGCATTGGTTGATGAAACCTCTGCAGGTCTTGGGATCTCCGGCGTACCGGGGTGGTGAGGCCAAACGAAGTCTGGAAGCATCCGAGGAGGCTGCCACGGGAGCCGTGGCCGTGGATCGTACAGTGGAAGCTCGAGATGTCGAAGATGTGACCGACGCTTGCAGCGTGTTCAGGCGGGCGTCCACAGAAGTCATGAAGTTCAGCATGCGGGTCTGGGTCTCACGCTGGCGTGTGAGTTCCTCCTGCAAGGCCGCTAGTGCTTCGGCGGGATCCATGGCCTGTTCTTACTGTTAGTGCCAGGTGGACGGGCAGACCCAGGAGGTGGATCCACTGGGCCGAACTCCTCACTGAAGGCAAGGGGTCCGGTAGCCGGAGCACTACAGGTAGCAGGATAGTCCGTGCAAAAGCGTGGAATGGAGAAGTCCCTGGGACCACGGAGTCACTGATGGTAGTCCGGGTGACGGAGCTCAGGTTCGGAGGCCGAGATGTTGTCAGGCAGAGTCCGGAACCGATGGAGTGAGAGGACGGGTCACCACAGGGATCAGAGATGGTACGGACTGACGAGATGGCAGATAGTCAGCGTTCGGGGATCGGCAGGACCGGATGGCGAGGCAGGAGCGGCTCTAGAAGAGAGATAGGTAAGTATATCACAGAGACAAGGAGACCTGACTCCTAGCTTAGGAAACACGAAGAACAGGCCCCGCCCACTTGGACATTAAACCCCCTTATACCCTGTACCAGCGTGTTCAATTTCCTGTCAGTGGACGCTGGCCCTTTAAGAGAGGGTCAATGACCGCGCGCAGCGCGCCTAATGCGCATGCGCGCGGCCCGGGTGCCAGAAGCCAGAGGAGGGAGCGGTGAGGAGGAAGCAGGAGAGCCGGGCTGGGGCTGGGTTGCCATCGGACGCCGGGAGCGGGGACCAGGCTGCCTGGGGACCGCAGGCGATGGGGCAGGAAGGCTGTGGAGCAGGGGACCAGGAAGCCTGGCACGGGAGCGGCGGAGCGCGGCAGGGGAGCCGGTAAGCAAGGCAGGGGAGCCGGGGAGCATGGAAGAGGAGCCGGGGAGTGTGACAGGGGACCCGGGGAGCGTGACAGGGGACCCGGGGAGCGTGACAGGGGGACCCGGGGAGCGTGACAGGGGACCCGGGGAGCGTGACAATACACATCGGGTAACTAAGGTCCCTTAGTTACCCGATGTGTATCATAGTTACCCGTGTACACCGGCTCCGTCAGGATCCCAGCAGCGCCAAACATAACCTTGCGATGCTGGGATCTTGACGGAGCCGGTGAACGCTGGTAACCATTATACACATCGGGTAACTAAGGGTCCCCTTAGTTACCCGATGTGTATCATAGTTACCCGTGTACACCGGCTCCGTCACGATCCCAGCAGCGCCAGACATAACCTTGCGATGCTGGGATCTTGACGGAGCCGGTGAACGCTGGTAACCATTATACACATCGGGTAACTAAAGTCCCTTAGTTACCCGAATGTGTATCATAGTTACCAGCGTACACCGGCTCCCGGTACACATGTGCAGGGAGCCGGCATTATACTCCTCTCCCCCCAGGACTACTCCTCCTATTATAGTCCTCCCTATTATATTCCTCTCTGAGTATAGTAGGAGAACTATTATAGCATGGGGGATGGAGCACGATGGGGTGCGCAGCATGGGGGATGTAGCACGATGGGGGGTGCGCAGCATGGGGAGTGCGCAGTATGGGGGATGGAGCACGATGGGGGAGTGCGCAGCATGGGGGATCGAGCACGATAGGGAGTGCGCAGCATGGGGGATGTAGCATGATGGGGAGTGCGCAGCATGGAGGATGGAGCACGATGGGGGGTGCGCAGCATGGGGGATGTAGCACGATGGGGGGGTGCGCAGCATGGGGGATGTAGCATGATGGGGAGTGCGCAGCATGGAGGATGGAGCACGATGGGGAGTGCGCAGCATGGGGGATGGAGCACGATGGGGGAGTGCGGAGCATGGGAGGTGGAGCACGATGGGGGGTGTGCAGCATCGGGGATGGAGCACGATGGGGGGTGTGCAGCATGGGGGATGGAACACGATGGGGGGTGCGCAGCATGGGGGATGGGGCATGATGGGGGGGTGCGCAGCATGGGGGGTGGAGCACGATGGGGAATGCGGAGCATAGGGGATGGAGCACAATGGGGGGTGGGCAGCATGGGGTATGGAGCATGATGGGGGGGTGCGCAGCATGGGGGATGGAGCACGATGGGGGGTGCGAAGCATGGGGGATGGAGCACGATGGGAGGTGCACACCTCCCCCCAACACACACACACAACACACCACACACACACTGGGAACCACAAAACACCGCCTTTACACAGACACCCACACACACAGACAACGCCGCACACACACAACACCCAACACACAAACACCGCGGCATACATAAATATACGCACATACCGCGCAACACACACATTGCACAAAACATACCTCCCCCCAAAACACACCACACCCCACACAAACCGCGCAACACACACACACACAACGCTACAGACACACAGCGCTCCACAAACAACGCAAAACACACGCAACACACATACAACACCGCTCTCACCCCCCGCCAAACCCAGACAACACCCAGAACATGTACAGCGCCCTACACAAACACTTGGTAACTACACACAACAACATCTATATATATATATAACAAAAATCATACATTAACTACACAATATGTAAATTCGAGAATACCCGATGCGTAGAATCGGGCCACCTTCTAGTATATATATAAATATATATATATATATATATATATATATATTGTGAGACTGTGACCGGGGTTATCTATGACGGCCGGTATGTCTCGCCCCGGTTGTGCTCACTCCATGATAGAAAGTAAATCCACTCTAGGGTTAATGCTGTTTCCCTACAGGCTGAAGGAAGGGTTAAATGGAAACAGGAACAAGGGCAGGGGTGCCGGGTGTGAGGGAGTGAACACAACTCCCTGAGTTCTCTGCTGGAGAGGCACATGTATATTGGTGTGGACTTTTGTTTGGACATTAAAACCGTGTGCTGTGAAACTTAATGCCTGGATCCCGTGTCTTCTGCTGCGCAGCCGACCGTGCTACCTCACATATGGTGGAGAATGCGGGCATCCCAGCCGGTGAGGTGTAGCTTCCTTTTCTGGTGACCCGGTAGCACATGTCCTGGATTCAAGCGGGCTATACTACGGCCCAAACCCAGCGACGCCATGGAGGACATACTAAAGCATTTGGCTCAGGCTAATGCACAGCAGCAACAGACTAATGCACACCTGCTCCAATCCTTGAAATCGCACCAAGAACAGCTGGTTCAGGCCAATGCATGTCAGCAGCAAGCCTTACAATTGCAGGAACAAAGACATCAAGAACAGATGGTTCTCCTGGCCAAGTCGATCCGTGCTGGACCGGCAGCAACAACCCCGGGACCAGGTGATGACGGCAGCGTCCGGAAAGCGGTGAGACAAGCGTTGCAAAAGATGACCCCGGGGGATGATGTGGAAGCGTTCCTGGCGGTGTTTGAGCGGGTGGCCGAGCGGGAAAAGCTGCCGACCCCCCAGTGGGCTGAGGTATTGTCGCCCTATCTGACGGGGGAACCCCAAAAAGCGTACCTGGACCTCTGTACCGAGGACGCCATTGACTATGTGACCCTAAAAGCCGAAATACTGGCACGGTTGGGGGTGAATACCTATGTACGGGCTCAGCGGGTAAATCAGTGGTTCTATGAGGAAGCCAAACCCGTACGCTCCCAGGCCTATGACTTGTTGCATCTTGTAAAAAAGTGGTTGCAGCCTGACACTCTGAGCCCGGCGCAGATGGTGGAAAGGGTAGTAGTGGATCGTTTTGTGCGCACTTTACCCGTCACCGTTCAACGGTGGGTAGGACAGGGTGACCCGAGTACCCTGGACCAATTAGTGTCCCTGGTAGAGCGGCATGTGGCTACGCAGGACTTGATACGGGACACTGAGACTTTGCGTACCGCCCGTCGGTCCGGCCCCTCCAAGCCTAGGGCCAAGGACCCACCGCTGACAACGGTGCAGGAGTCCCCTACCGTCCCGTCTGAGGCCGCGGCCGCCAATCCTGAGGTCCGGAAGGTTCTGTACCCTAAACGACAACCCGTCAAGGGGGTTTCCGTCCCCATTAGATGTTGGCGGTGCCAGCGGGTGGGACATATGGAAGCCCAGTGTCCACTCACCACGGAGCCCATGGATTGTGGGGTTACCCGGCGGGGTTCAATGTATGCTCAGGTGGTGTGTACCGCTGACCTGGTCTCCCCAGAGACGGAGCCCCACTTGTGCCAAATACAGGTGAATGGATGTCCGGTTACAGGATTATTGGATTCCGGAAGCTTAGTGACCCTTGTGCGATCCACCTTGAGGGCTAAAGTAAAGGCCATAGGACGTACCGTGGGGGTGGTTTGCATACATGGGGACCGCCGAGACTATCCCACAGGGATTGTCACCATCACAGCACCTTGCGGTCAGGTGCAACATGAGGTGGGACTTCTTAACACTCTTCCCTATGACGTGATCCTAGGAAGGGATCTGCCCTATTTTTGGACTTTATGGAGGGGACCCCCTAAGTCTCCTCAGATATTGGTCAGTCCGGGACCTGAGCCCTACAATCCTGAATCCGGGACACCTGCCGTAGGGGTCCCCATGATAGGGACAGAATGTGAACCCGATAGGTCGCCCCCAGAGGTATTGGCAGGAGAGGCTGAGATGGTCGAACCCATCCCGGAGTTGGAGGCGTCCCCGGATACGTTTGGGACTGCCCAACTCCAGGACCCTACATTAATACATGCCCGGAGTCGGGTGACAGTAATTGACGGGGTGGCACAGCTGCCCGGTGCCCAGGTAAGGTACCCCCATTTCGCTCTTAAGCAGGATTTACTCTACCGGGTAGATGAAATACGGGGCGTGGGGGTAGAGCAGTTGGTGGTGCCCCAGCCGCATCGTCGGCGGGTCCTCGACTTGGCTCATAAACACCTGATGAGTGGCAACCTAGGGGTCAAGAAAACGCAGGAGCGAATATTGCAAAGGTTCTATTGGCCCGGAGTCTTTGGGGAGGTAAAACGGTTCTGCGAAACCTGCCCGGAGTGTCAGCTTACCGCACCCCTGACCCATTTTCTCAGTCCGTTGGTACCGTTACCCATTATAGAAGTCCCTTTTGAACGGATAGGGATGGATCTGGTGGGGCCCCTCGTAAAGTCCGCTCGAGGGCACCAACACATCCTAGTGATCGTTGACTATGCCACCCGGTATCCCGAGGCGATACCTCTCAGACATACTGCAGCAAAGCTTATAGCTCGGGAGTTGTTTGCTGTGTTCTGCCGGGTGGGGTTGCCCAAGGAGATCCTTACGGATCAGGGGACCCCATTCATGTCTAAAGTGACCAAAGAGCTATGCCGGATACTCCAGATCAAGCAGTTGCGTACGTCTGTGTATCATCCTCAAACGGACGGTTTAGTTGAGCGTTTCAATAAAACCCTGAAAACCATGCTCAAAAGGGTAATTTCAAAAGACGGGAAAGACTGGGATATGATGCTTCCCTATTTGATGTTTGCCATCCGTGAGGTGCCACAGGCATCCACGGGGTTTTCGCCTTTTGAATTGTTATACGGGCGACATCCCCGGGGATTGTTGGACCTGGCAAAGGAAACATGGGAGCAAGAGCCCACCCCCCATAAAAGTGTGATTGAACACATTTTGGGTATGCAGAACCGCATAAGCGCGGTTATGCCAATTGTGAAGGAGCATTTACAGGAGGCTCAGGCCGCGCAAAGCGGCCGCTACAATAGACAAGCCACCGTGCGGACCTTTAAACCCGGGGATCGGGTGTTGGTATTAATCCCCACGGCGGAGAGTAAATTCCTGGCTCAGTGGCAAGGCCCCTACGAGATAAAGGAAAGAGTCGGGGTGGTTAACTATAAAGTATTGCAGCCCGGTAGGCGAAAACCTGAACAAATATACCATGTCAACCTATTAAAACCTTGGCAGGAACGGGAAAGCCTGATGGCTGTTTTTTCCCCATCTCCCTCCTCTTCGGGTCGTTCACCTCCGGCTCCAGCGACCTCCGGAGAGGACGAACCGGAAGTAAGGATTGGAGAAGCCCTCACCAAGACTCAGAGGCGAGAGGCCAGACGGCTGGTTCAGCAGAACCCCGATGTCTTCTCCGAGCTGCCCGGTAGGACCAGTCTGATACGACATGATATTGTCACCGAGCCCCACCTGAAGGTACGCCTGAAGTCATACCGGGTACCGGAGGCTCGACGACAAGCCATATCGGAGGAAGTAAAGACAATGTTACGCCTGGGGGTCATCGAAAAATCCCGGAGTGAATGGGCTAGTCCGATTGTCCTAATACCAAAACCCGATGGCTCCTTAAGGTTCTGCAATGACTTTAGGAGATTGAACGAAATATCCAAGTTCGATCTCTACCCCATGCCCAGGGTGGATGAGCTGATTGATAGGCTGGGACAGGCGCGGTATTTTACCACGCTCGACCTGACCAAGGGGTACTGGCAGGTGCCACTGACGGAGTCCGCCAAGGAGAAAACCGCTTTTGTTACGCCGGAGGGTCTCTTCCACTATGTTGTCTTGCCTTTTGGGTTACATGGCGCTCCGGCCACGTTCCAGAGGTTGATGGACTTAGTGCTGGAACCCCACCAGGCGTATGCATCAGCGTACCTTGATGACATCATTATTTACAGCTCCGATTGGCAGACCCACTTGGAACAGGTACAAGCGGTGGTGGACGCGCTTCGAACAGCCGGATTGACAGCCAATCCCAAGAAATGTGCGTTGGGACTCACGGAAGCCCGCTACTTGGGCTACGTGATAGGCCAAGGAGTGATTAAGCCCCAAATTAACAAGGTTGAGGCGATCCAGAAGTGGCCTAGACCCCTGACCACGAAGCAGGTTAGGGCCTTCCTGGGTATCGTGGGGTACTACAGGAGGTTTGTAAAGGATTTTGCGGGACTATCAGCCCCCTTGACGGACCTTCTCAAAGGCAAGAAGTCCGTCATGGTGCGCTGGACTCCGCAGGCCGAGGACTCCTTCCGGGCCCTGAAGGGGGTCCTGTGCGGACAACCCGTTCTCGTACACCCTGATTTCCGGAAGGAGTTCATAGTACAGACTGACGCCTCAGAGGTCGGCCTGGGGGCAGTGTTGTCTCAGGTGGTTCAGGGGGAGGAACACCCCGTCACCTTCTTAAGTAGGAAGCTCACCCCTCCCGAGCGGAATTATAGCGTAGTGGAGAAGGAGTGCCTGGCGATCAAGTGGGCCTTGGAGTCCCTACGCTATTACTTGCTGGGACGGCAGTTTCGCTTGGTGACGGATCACTCTCCACTGGTCTGGATGAGGTCCGCCAAGGAACGGAATGCCCGGGTTACCCGGTGATTTCTTTCTCTGCAGAACTTCCGGTTTACGGTTGAACATAGGGCCGGTGGGTTGCAGGGCAACGCCGATGCCTTGTCCCGCGGCCCGTGTTTGATGGCGGGAGTTCAACCCCGCACGCTTGAACTGAGGGGGGGTATGTGAGACTGTGACCGGGGTTATCTATGACGGCCGGTATGTCTCGCCCCGGTTGTGCTCACTCCATGATAGAAAGTAAATCCACTCTAGGGTTAATGCTGTTTCCCTACAGGCTGAAGGAAGGGTTAAATGGAAACAGGAACAAGGGCAGGGGTGCCGGGTGTGAGGGAGTGAACACAACTCCCTGAGTTCTCTGCTGGAGAGGCACATGTATATTGGTGTGGACTTTTGTTTGGACATTAAAACCGTGTGCTGTGAAACTTAATGCCTGGATCCCGTGTCTTCTGCTGCGCAGCCGACCGTGCTACCTCACAATATATATATACATATATATATACTGTGTGTGTAAATATATATATATGTATATATACATATATATATATATATATATATATATACTAGAAGGTGGCCCGATTCTACGCATCGGGTATTCTAGAATTTACGTATTTTGTAGTTCATGTATGATTTTTGTTATATATATATATATATATATAGATGTTGTTGTGTGTAGTTACCAAGTGTTTGTGTAGGGCGCTGTACATGTTCTGGGTGTTGTCTGGGTGTGGCGGGGGGTGAGAGCGGTGTTGTATGTGTGTTGCGTGTGTTGCGTTGTTTGTGGAGCGCTGTGTGTCTGTAGCGTTGTGTGTGTGTGTGTGTTGCGCGGTTTGTGTGGGTGTGGTGTGTTTTGGGGGGAGGTATGTTTTGTGCAATGTGTGTGTTGCGCGGTATGTGCGTATATTTATGTATGCCGCGGTGTTTGTGTGTTGGGTGTTGTGTGTGTGCGGCGTTGTCTGTGTGTGTGGGTGTCTGTGTATGGCGGTGTTTGTGGTTCCCAGTGTGTGTGTGGTGTGTTGTGTGTGTGTGTTGGGGGGAGGTATGCACCTCCCATCGTGCTCCATCCCCCATGCTGCGCACCCCCCATCGTGCCCCATCCCCCATGCTGCGCACCCCCCCATCGTGCTCCATCCCCCATGCTGCCCACCCCCCATCGTGCTCCATCCCCTATGCTGCGCATTCCCCATCGTGCTCCATCCCCGATGCTGCACACCCCCCATCGTGCTCCATCCCCCATGCTGCGCACTCCCCATCGTGCTCCATCCTCCATGCTGCGCAGTCCCCATCGTGCTCCATCCCCCATGCTGCGCACTCCCCATCGTGCTACATCCCCCATGCTACGCACCCTCCATCGTGCTACATCACCCATGCTGCGCACCCCCCATCGTGCTACATCCCCCATGCTGCGCACCCAATCGTGCTCCATCCCCTATGCTGCGCATTCCCCATCGTGCTCCATCCCCGATGCTGCGCACCCCCCATCGTGCTCCACCCCCCATGCTGCGCACTCCCCATCATGCTCCATCCCCCATGCTGCGCACTCCCCATCGTGCTCCATCCTCCATGCTGCGCACTCCCCATCATGCTACATCCCCCATGCTGCGCACCCCCCATCGTGCTACATCCCCCATGCTGCGCACCCCCCATCGTGCTCCATCTTCCATGCTGCGCACTCCCCATCATGCTACATCCCCGATGCTGCGCACCCCCCATTGTGCTCCACCCCCCATGCTGCGCACTCCCTATCGTGCTCTATCCCCCATGCTGCGCACTCCCCATCGTGCTCCATCCCCCATGCTGCGCACTCCCCATGCTGCGCACCCCCCATCGTGCTACATCCCCCATGCTGCGCACCCCATCGTGCTCCATCCCCCATGCTATAATAGTTCTCCTATTATACTCAGAGAGGAATATAATAGGAGGACTATAATAGGAGGAGTAGTCCTGGGGAGAGAGGAGTATAATGCCGGCTCCCTGCACATGTGTACCGGGAGCCGGTGTACGCTGGTAACTATGATACACATCGGGTAACTAAGGGACCTTAGTTACCCGATGTGTATAATGGTTACTAGTGTTACTAGTGTTACTAGTGTTCACCGGCTCCGTCACGATCCCAGCATCGCACAGTTATGTCTGGCGCTGCTGGGATCGTGACGGAGCCGGTGTACACTGGTAACTATGATACACATCGGGTAATTAAGGGACCTTAGTTACCCGATGTGTATAATGGTTACCAGCGTTCACCGGCTCCGTCACGATCCCAGCAGCGCAAAGTTATGTCTGGTGATGCGTGCGGAGGGCCGGGGCGAGTGGCCAATCCATGCGGAGGCCGGGCCAGGCCGAGGCGAGCGACCAATCCGTGGGGGGGCGGAGCCGAGGCGAGGCGAGCGGCCAATCCGTGCGGGGGGCGGGGCCATGGCGAGCCCAGCGGCCAATCAGCTTTGTGTCACCGTAACAATTTTGGAGCAAGACAGACAGACAGACAGACAGACAGAATAAGGCAATTATATATATAGATATATATATATATATGTATATATTTAAAAACATACAAATGTAGATAACATATGAATTGATAATAAAGAGTCAAATCTGATATTTGATTTAAACCCATGGGGTGAGAAGTATTAAAGCATTTATTTTTATTTCCCCACTATAGTGGTGCTTTAAATGCAATTCCGCTGCCCCTATGTCACATGCAGTTCAGCTCTAAACTCACCTAGTGTCATGGCAGCATCAAACGCTGTTCAGACCACAGATTCTGACACTCCTCACTATACTTTCTTTGGTGCTTCTGAGTTGCACAGGCAGGCTCAGGCGTCGACCAGCTGTGTGCTCATTAGTGATCAGACTAGCAAAAGTTATTTTCTGCTAGGTTTTGGATGACATGTTGCAGGAGACCTATCATAGGTACTCCCTGCCTTTTTAAGATGGAGGAATTTGTCTTTCTATGCCGCCTATAGCTTTCTGCTAAACCGGTCTATGTTCTGTTTGTACCGCCCCCGTGCCAGCGGCCGAGCTGCTCAGATCCGGAACCGCAGGGGCTCGAGGGGTCTCCGGACGCGGGGTTCGCGCGGACACTCGAAGTTAGAGAGGGGGTTATATACAGGGGAATTAGAAGTTCGTGACGCCACCCACGGTGTGTGGTAATGAGTATACCACCGCTGCTGTTGGGGAGAGGGGAGCCCGGTGGCGATCGTGTAGCAGCAGGATGTTTTAACCCCTCCGTGGGTAGGGGGTTTATGCCCCGGGGCCCGTTGGTGTTGGTGACGGGGGTGCCGTTGGGCAGAGGAAAAGGGTTTTTCAGTGTACTCACTCAGTCCAAGAATAATAACACCGACAGCTTGTAAACCAGAATTCTGAGCACTGCTGCAGCATGGAGGGAGCACGCCTGGATCCGTGCCCTTGGTGTTGCTGTTAGCCTGTGGCTTTTCCGTGGCACCTTCTCACTATTTGGACCCTCAAGTTTGGAACTATTCGGGTCCCGCTCACCTGTATGGCTAACGGAGTGAGCTTGCTCTCAGGGTTCACGCGTAGCATTTCTTTGGACTGTAATTTGGGAAAGTCCTATCCCATTGGTGCGCTAGTACCCCGATTTTGGAGCGGGTTGGGGATGAATCTTGAAGTCTTCACCCCCGTCGGGTAAATTACGGGGACGCGTGAAGCTACTTCCCGGCCTAGGGTCCACGTACCCCGTCGTGCCCTGGATCCTGCTCAAGGCTCATGGCCGCCTGCTGCCCTCCTCGGCAGTCAGTCCGTGCCCCTTGACGCGATACCCTGTGACCAGCTCCTACTAGGCAAAGACCAACGTCTGCCACCTAGTAACTTTAGGAGCCCTGCTCTAGACCGGTGACCTCTCTCTCTCAGAGAGTCACCTTCCACCTCCTTCTCCTTTCACTCCTTTTCACTTCTTCTGTCACTTTCTCACTTTTCCCTACCAACCCCACATGTGGGCGGCCCTATTCCCTTCAGGCCCCCCAATGGTGTGTCTGGTGAGTACGGTGCAAAGTGTTCCTAGGATTTTGACTGGCTAAGCTGTTAGCAACACCAAAGGACCAGGATCCGTAACCAAGGACGAGTGGATACTGTGCAGAAGGGCAGATTGCACAATACCCTGTGACAACCTGATAGGCCAGGGCGTCACATGTTGTTTTCCAGTCTGGTGATTTACTGCATGTTGCTTTATGTGCTGTGGTTATTTCTTCCCTGCTTCAGTTTTCCCCCTTATCACTTGTTATCTGATTACTCTGTGTGAGGGTGCTGTGTGTTTGTTTTGGTTTCATCTGTTTGACTATCACTGTTGGTGCTTACACGCTCCTGTCCCAGCCCCCCACAGGGTAGGGAGGAAGAGGGTATTAGTTCAGGGCTGGTCAGGATCAGGGGTACGAAGGTGGCCCAGATATCATTACTATCAGATGTATCTCTGGAATCAGGGAAAGCTAAGTTCCCCCTAGCCCAAGAGCCAGTTTAGGAGCCACTTTCCCCTGTTATCTCCTGCCATCCCGTGACACCCTTGTCTTATACTCACCTTTAGGTGGCTTCACACTCTGTCGCCGCCGCTCCGTCAGGCTCCTGGGATTTGTGACTTACCGGCAGCTTCAGTATTTCATTGAGCACACTGGAGGTGAAAGAAACATCTCGGCTGCTCCCTGTCATCGCTCCCGGCATCCCTGTCCAGAGCAGCGGTGGTGCCCCAACCTCACCACAAACCGTGGGTGGCGTCACGGACCAACTCCCCAAACCCAAAAATCACCCCTTTCACTCACGGGCGAGGAGCGCCGCTCGAGTCCCTGGATCCGGCCCACCGCTCGAGCCACCGAGCAGCCAGCAGCAGGCGGCAGCAGCGCTGGACCCGAGCGTTAGCGAGAGCGCGGCGGCGACCTCCTCCCCGCCCGCGACATAACTTGGCGTCACGAACAGGATCTTACCGTTCTGCCGGCTGGCAGAAGTGCGCCTTGTGTCCCGCCTTTGGTGTCCGGCCGAAAAAATTCAGAAGCCGCCATCGTGGGCGCAAAGATTTTCCCACTCGAGTGTCTTCTCGAGCAGTGGAGGCGTGAAAGCCGAAGCTCCGCCCCTGAAGAGGAGGTGCTGAGAAAAGACCAAGGGGGGCGGAAACAAGATGTCTGCGCCTGACAGAGAGAAGATGTCCGTGTCTGGCGGAGGAGCGCTGGCCGCAGGAGCGGCAGTGCTTAGCGGCCGCATGTAATTAGCACCGCAGAAGTGCAGGGACGCCAGGACTCTGCCGGAACACGTTCCTGGACCCAGCAGCGAGACGTGCCAGGAGCTCCAGGCCACGGTCCACTCCATGATGGCAGAGTGGACGTCGGAGAAGAAGGGCCTGGCTGCAACCGTGTGGGCATGCGAAGTGGAGGTGGTTTCCGAGAAGCCGGTAAGCGACCCATGCCCCTATGTCCCTGAGGGAACGGCCGCTGCGTCTGAGGGGCCCGGCCTGCTGCCATCTACTACGCCACCTCCCTTACTGCCCATGCCCGCGGCCACCGTCCTGACCGACCCGTTACTACTGTCATCGGTAGCGGAGCCCGTAGCGTCTGTGGGAGAGGGCCCAGACCTACGGCCCCTGGGCCTTACCTTTACCACCGCCCTGGCACCCGTCCCGGCTTCCATCCTGGCCGCGACGGAGATGACGATGGCTCCGGCAGTTCGCCCGGCCGCAACAGAGGCGATCCTCGACCCGACGCCAGCACCGCAAGCCACGTTGACCGCTTCCAGACACCCGGCATCGGATGAGGCACCACGGGGACGTAGCGGCCAAGCGGCAGAGCAGGCCACGTCACAGCAGAGCCCCTCACTACTGGAGGTGCCGGTCGTAGCTGGCACGGAGGGACTCCGGCTGGGCCCGTCCCCCACACTGGCTGACTAGGAGCGGCGGCCATGGCAGCTGTGCCCTAAGATTGCTGCTTGGAGAAAAAGGATGTGGCAGCAGTCCCTCTGCTGCACCGTTGTCCCCGTTGGGACCACCAGTACCATTTTTAAATGAATGAAAGTAATCAACCGAGAAGTTCACCAGATTGTCAACAGTGATTGAACCGGCCGTTGCCGGCAAGTGGTCCCCGTAGGGACCCTTTGCACCGTGCGTAAGGAACTACTTACTGACACGCCCGAGAACTTGCAGGGCAACCACAAACTTGTGGAATGTAAATAATTGGCTTAATTCCATTGCCGCCTCCGGAGAGGCAGATTGGAGGAAGGGCCCGCAGCAGAGTAGGCTGGGGCCCGGTCACCACCTGGACCGGTGGCCATCCTCCGGGGGTCAGGTGTTCCCCATGGACGTGGGTCCCCTGAAAAGAAAGTAGGGTGCGAAACACCGTACCCGTACCCGCTCGGGCAGCCTGGATATGGACTGGGGTCAAGGGGTGCTGCCCACTTCTTAGGGGCAGCATCAGGGCCAGGTTGTTTGGGCGGGAGAGAGCGGAAGCCGTATGTTGTAATAAAAATGACTACCGTTAGTAACGTGTAAGTGCTGTGCCTCCCGTTGGGGGAAGATACATAAAAATGCTTTGTTTAAATGTTTTCTACCTTTTTTCTACAGTTTTACAAAAATAAAACCAGTGATGGACGGACAGCCCGCGGCGGTCTGCATTTAACCAAGGGGGAATGTGGCGCCCTGGACAAGCCAGGTCGTCACAGGTACTGCAACAACACACCCCACACCCCGAGATAGGCACATCAGTCACACACAAATCCTTGCTGCCTCCCTCCAGGGGCTGATGTCCACACCAGGTGGGGTGGAGCCAGGTGGTTGGCCCCACCCACTGAGGAGTTCACAGTCCTGGAGGCGGGAAAGGAAGTCAGAGTAGTGAGGGAGAGTGAAGGAGTAGGAGTGAAGTGGCAAGTGAGGAGCAGACTGACCGTGTCCGGGTACGTGGCCCGGGCACCGAGAACAAGGTTGGCAGACGGTGGTGGCCGTCTGCAGGAGAGGCCGATCGTCGCGGAACCGTAGGGACGGGTGGGGGCCCGCCGGTACTGAACCGGGGAGCGAAGAGAAGCCAGCACAAACCGGCAGGGCCTGCGGACCCCGACCAGGCTTGGAGTCGCCGTTAAACAGGTCAAATCCATTAGCGACCGGAACCTCCGGGGTTTCCTAGCAGCAAAGACCCGACTGAAGGCAACCGTCCAAACCGAGAAAGGGAAATACAGCTACCGCCACAGTTAAAATTCCCAGGGCCAGAGCCTGCGGGCAAAAGGGGCTCCTCCGGCCCATATCCAAGCTGGGGAGCGGGTTACCGGTGGGAAGCCATCGGGACCGAAGATACACAACAGGTGCAGGGAAAGGCAGCCACCACCAACCTACCGGGAGTAACCACAGCAGCCGGCTGCGGGACCCGTCCATCCAGCCGTTTGTTTTACCGGAGACTCTGTATCCATCATTGGCTGAGTGAGTACCACCGTGCCGTCCGGCACCGCACTGCCCCCGCGACCCTGCACCTCACCAACCCGGCCTCCCCGTCACCTCACCGGGCCCCGGGACCACCAAATCCCCCTACCCACGGAGGGGAAAGAAACAACTCGGCTGCTCCCTGTCATCGCTCCCGGGATCCCCGTCCAGAGCAGCGGTGGTGCCCCAACCTCACCACAAACCGTGGGTGGCGTCACGGACCAACTCCCCAAACCCAAAAATCACCCCTTTCACTCACGGGCGAGGAGCGCCGCTCGAGTCCCCGGATCCAGCCCACCGCTTGAGCCACCGAGCAGCCAGCAGAAGGCGGCAGCAGTGCCGGACCCGAGCGTTAGCGAGAGCGCAGCGGCGGCGGCCTCCTCCCCGCCCGCGACATATGTATAAAGAGTATAGTATAATATTATACATGATGGGCAACGAAAAACAACTGCATCTGTTCCTCTTTTATGGTTATGGGGCCTCAATGAGATCTGTCTTAGAGTAAAACTGTCTGTGTCACCCATAGCAACCAATGGGTCATCTCACCAGAGCAGTCTAAAATGGCTCCGGCCCATCATGTACTTCCTTCCAGTCGTGTTTTACTGTGTGGAGGGCAGTAGTGATGGGTGTAAGGACTCAACATGGTAAATTGTTTATTGTGAAGGCCGATGTACACACAGGCCTATTCACAAAAACACACAGGACTGTTCTGCTAAGCAATTCTCAGAGTTTACCATATACGAGGGGCTGCTGATAAGTCTTTGGCTTTACCCAAAAAGTAACGCGATGGGATGATAAAACTACATTTACTCCACATACTCTCCACTGATGAAAGCAAATTTCTTACATCGGTATTCCAAGTTCTGTAAGCCTAGCCTTGAGGTGTTTCTTCAGGTTTGGAAACAGATGATGGTCGGAGGGAGGTAGATCTGGGGAATAAGGTGGGTGGTCAACCAACTGAAAGCCCAGCTCTGCCAGCTTTGCCATGGTCACTTGTGCAGTGTGAGCGAAGGCATTGTCTTGCAGGAACAAGATTCCTTTGGACAGCTTGCCGCACCTATTGGCCTTCAGAGCTGCCGTTCAGTTGGTCCAAAACTTCAATGTAATACCTTGCATTGATGGTGGAACCCTTTTGAAGGTAGTCCACTAGCATCCACTATATATATATATATATATATATATATATATATATATATATATATATATATATATATACTGTATATATGTACATCCGCAGTTGTGTAAATTGAAGTTCATCGGCCTCAATTGAAAATCCCCAATGGAGCGCCAACTATCACAGGGCATCAACAACACTGGTCTTCTCATGTGGACCAAAGGAACCTTTGGGGTTTAACTATGCTCCTTGGCCTGGTTGTGACTGCGGCCCCTGCACCCACTTTAGTAATGCCCCCATCTACCCATGCTTTCAGACACCAGAAGAAGATTATGAGAAGCCTGAGGATATTGATGCAAAAATTATGCCAGCATGCGCACACTGGTGGATACAGACAGAAAAGGGCCCCTGTGCATGATATACGGGCCTTTTGCAGAACTCATAGATATGTAAAATTGAAGCTGTGTTGGAGGTAGAAATGGCCCCCCTCACCTCTTGGGCCCCTCTGCGGCTGCACAGGATGCACCAATGATATGTCCACCCCTGAATACACATAAAAATTACTTTACATAAAAGTTACCCTCAGCCATGCATGAGTTAATAGATAAGGATAAAGAGAATTGAAGCGTATAACAAGATGGCTACTGGATATGATTGTAGACTGCCATTTTGGACTTAAAGCATATTTTACAATGAATAAATACTGTACATCATTCTCCTAGTATCGCGTACAAACCTCGCAAGGGAAACAGTGTTGTGTTTTTTTATGGTAGACAAGCAGTCCAAAACAAAAAATATTTAAAAGGATTTTCTGCTTTCAATCTCACGTGCTTTACAATACCTAAAACAGCAAAC
Source organism: Anomaloglossus baeobatrachus (assembly GCF_048569485.1). Lineage (NCBI taxonomy): Eukaryota > Metazoa > Chordata > Amphibia > Anura > Aromobatidae > Anomaloglossus > Anomaloglossus baeobatrachus. The sequence continues at coordinate 184,187,803 of NC_134361.1, forward strand.
AGAGCGGGTATTCCCACTTCCCGAATCCAGCCACTTCTCTACTATCTCTGTTTTGACTGCAACACCTATCACCACTACAGCCAATCGCTGAGTTCAGCAGCTCATGGCGTCGACCTCTGCACAGCCACTGAGCTCAGTTTTTTGCTACAACAGTGATGCATACTGTCGATGTGACATTACCGCTGCTGCCAAAACACCAAATCTAAGAAGTGGCAAACAGCCACCACTGGACCAGGGAGGGTGAGTACCTGGTATGTTTATTGTTTTAGGTATTTTAAAGTGTTTCGGGGTCCAATTTTTTAAAATTGGATGACCACTCTAAACATACAGAAGTCAGTTATGAAGCCCTGTTCTGCTTCTTCCTAGAAGCTGTGAATCCCAAGCGCTCTAATTATCAGTTCCTTAGATAACTGTATGATTGTACTCACACTTCAAAAGCATCCACAGATAGTTCAACTCAGCCAGAAACGATGACTTGTAGAAAGACCAGGAGAAACGCTGTAGTTTTCTTCTAGGATCTTGTATTAAGTACAAAGTAAAGGCAGGTGAAAAGGAATAATCTGTACAGGGTTGTAGACATGTGTCTTCAGCAATGGTTTCTCTCTAGACTAAACTGAGGAGGAAGGGAGGAGCATTCTATACAGAAGCCAACTAAGGGAGGAACATAGGGACAAACTTCATACAGTCGAAATTTACCTAGTAACAATAAGGAATTTCCTGATAAGAGGAAAAATATGCAATGCAAGAAATACAGTTAGGTCCAGAAATATTTGGACAGTGACACAATTTTCGCGAGTTGGGCTCTGCATGCCACCACATTGGATTTGAAATGAAACCTCTACAACAGAATTCAAGTGCAGATTGTAACGTTTAATTTGAAGGTTTGAACAAAAATATCTGATAGAAATTGTAGGAATTGTACACATTTCTTTACAAACACTCCACATTTTAGGAGGTCAAAAGTAATTGGACAAATAAACCAAACCCAAACAAAATATTTTTATTTTCAATATTTTGTTGCGAATCCTTTGGAGGCAATCACTGCCTTAAGTCTGGAACCCATGGACATCACCAAACGCTGGGTTTCCTCCTTCTTAATGCTTTGCCAGGCCTTTACAGCCGCAGCCTTCAGGTCTTGCTTGTTTGTGGGTCTTTCCGTCTTAAGTCTGGATTTGAGCAAGTGAAATGCATGCTCAATTGGGTTAAGATCTGGTGATTGACTTGGCCATTGCAGAATGTTCCACTTTTTTGCACTCATGAACTCCTGGGTAGCTTTGGCTGTATGCTTGGGGTCATTGTCTATCTGTACTATGAAGCGCCGTCCGATCAACTTTGCGGCATTTGGCTGAATCTGGGCTGAAAGTATATCCCGGTACACTTCAGAATTCATCCGGCTACTCTTGTCTGCTGTTATGTCATCAATAAACACAAGTGACCCAGTGCCATTGAAAGCCATGCATGCCCATGCCATCACGTTGCCTCCACCATGTTTTACAGAGAATGTGGTATGCCTTGGATCATGTGCCGTTCCCTTTCTTCTCCAAACTTTTTTCTTCCCATCATTCTGGTACAGGTTGATCTTTATCTCATCTGTCCATAGAATACTTTTCCAGAACTGAGCTGGCTTCATGAGGTGTTTTTCAGCAAATTTAACTCTGGCCTGTCTATTTTTGGAATTGATGAATGGTTTGCATCTAGATGTGAACCCTTTGTATTTACTTTCATGGAGTCTTCTCTTTACTGTTGACTTAGAGACAGATACACCTACTTCACTGAGAGTGTTCTGGACTTCAGTTGATGTTGTGAACGGGTTCTTCTTCACCAAAGAAAGTATGCGGCGATCATCCACCACTGTTGTCATCCGTGGACGCCCAGGCCTTTTTGAGTTCCCAAGCTCACCAGTCAATTCCTTTTTTCTCAGAATGTACCCGACTGTTGATTTTGCTACTCCAAGCATGTCTGCTATCTCTCTGATGGATTTTTTCTTTTTTTTCAGCCTCAGGATGTTCTGCTTCACCTCAATTGAGAGTTCCTTAGACCGCATGTTGTCTGGTCACAGCAACAGCTTCCAAATGCAAAACCACACACCTGTAATCAACCCCAGACCTTTTAACTACTTCATTGATTACAGGTTAACGAGGGAGACGCCTTCAGAGTTAATTGCAGCCCTTAGAGTCCCTTGTCCAATTACTTTTGGTCCCTTTAAAAAGAGGAGGCTATGCATTACAGAGCTATGATTCCTAAACCCTTTCTCCGATTTGGATGTGAAAACTCTCATATTGCAGCTGGGAGTGTGCACTTTCAGCCCATATTATATATATAATTGTATTTCTGAACATGTTTTTGTAAACAGCTAAAATAACAAAACTTGTGTCACTGTCCAAATATTTCTGGACCTAACTGTATATACAACAGGTTGTTCCCATTCATGGGACACAACAAGCCCCATATTGGCTCCAGGTTACAGATGAGCAATTCAATTCACACAGCAGTGGTCCTGCATGTAGTCTGGTAGTCCCGGAGGCAGGTCTTTACTTCTTGGCCTAAAATCCTGGGTGTCCCTGGTGCTTACTAAGCCCTGCAAAGTCATGGTGTCTATTACGTCATGTGGCCAAGTAAACTCCAGAGGCTGAGCCAAGGATGCTCTGCACAGAAATAAAGTCCTAGAGGCTGGGCACAGAACTGAATTCTGGCTACCATAGACTAGCAGTCAAGAGACTGGACCAATCGTTCATCTCTATGCTAGGTAATTCATTTTCTACTATGTCAAGATCAAGAGTACCTAATCTATGGCCTGGGGTCTGCATACTGCCCGTGTGGTGCTATTCTGTGTGGCCTCCAATCATCAATACACAGGCAAGTCTGCGTTCCGACAGTTCAGAAATACATGGCTGTTAGTTCTTTTTGAATGACTTATAGGATTCATTCCCATTTCCAAGATCCTATCCTAATATGTAGTAGGTAAATAATAATGCTAATAATTATAGCAAATACCTTCAATTAGAAATGTAGTATAGTTCTTCTGATTAGATATGTCTCTTACCTCATGTGCAGGGCATTGCAACTTAGGTATTCATAGTTACGACCACTAGCAGCTAACTTACTTGTCACTATGAGTGGTCATAACCATGGATACCTAAGCTGCAATGCCCTGCAGATGAGGTCAGTGACACAGCTAATCAGGAGAACCATACTATATTTCTAATTGGTGGTATTTGATAATATTATGATTACATCAATTACATACTGAGATAGGAGAACAGAATAAAGGAAAGAAAAAAAGAAGAGAACAACGGGGCGCCAAATCTAAGTGTAGATGTATGTAAACACAGATTGTATGATCATACGAATTTTACACTCACCGTGCAGATTTCTTCTGTTTTCGCTAGTATGATCCGTGTAGTGGATCAACTCTCTTATTAATTCTCCAGTATGCAGCACGAATCCTCGGGAAAAACAATGAGAGTACTGAACAGGTGCTCCCACGTGGGTAATGGAGTAAAGACAAAATCCCTTTCGGCGCTTCCGGAGGATAAATGGATTATCAGTGCAAGTTTGCAACAACTTCAAGAACAAGGGTTTATTAAGGGTTCAATAAAAAACGGACAATTACGGACAACGCGTTTCAGCTAACAAAAGCCTTCATCAGGTGTAGTTTACATTGCTGGTATTAAGAAAATCTAATTTATAGACTGATCTGTCTATGTGTATGATGTAGGCGGGTATGAGGAACATGGGTGTGTACTTCCAATTAGATTAGCACTCAACCTCGAAGAGGTAAATGGTGGTTCTTGTGCTGAAATCCTTATATGGATCATGTGTAGGGGCAAGCAAATATTGCTGCTATGCATGAATGATACAATTTATGAATGAAAAAGAATAAAAATTCTAATTGTTAATAAGGAAAATTTTGGTGTTTAAAATATGCGGTGATATAAAACACATAATAAATTATTCAGATTAAAAACACAATTTTTTTTTTTTTTCTTTTTCTTTCCTTTCCTTTCCCTTCTCTTTCCTCTCTCTCCCTTTCCCCTTTTGCTCTCTCCCTTTCCTTCCTTTTTCCTTTAGAGAAAAAAAAAAAAAAAAAAAAAAAAAAGAAAATACTACTTCGATTCAGTTAAACACAGAACAACAGGAAGATCCACATGGGAATAATAACAAAAGAAAAATTGAACACAGAGGGACAAAATGGCAATATAATTTTATAACTGCATTTAACCAGGGTAGTAATTTGATCAGGACAATTTTAAAAAAACATTGGCACATTTTAAAAATGGATCCTTTTTTAAATAAATGGTTACCAGAGGTTCCAGGTATTACGTTTAAAAGGGGGATAACGGTGAAGAATATTATTGCACCGACTGTTTTAAAAAAACCTTTGTCAGTTTTTAGTGCAGCAAGATTCTCCACACAAAAACCTCCGGGCGTTTTCAAATGTGGATCAAAAAAATGCTTCTGTTGTGGTATTATTAGTCACAAACAGAATAGTATCACATCAAATAGTACAGGAGAGACAATTAATATTAATCAACATCTAACATGTGACAGTGACCATGTAGTCTATGTGGTCAGCTGCGACTGTGGTCTTCAGTACGTTGGCCGCACCACACAAACGGTGCGGTCACGCATGAATGGCCACAGGCACAATGCGAAAAAAGGTTTTCTTAAACATAGTCTCTCCAGACACCTGTTAATCAAACATCAAAAAAGTTTTGATATAAAAGTGACCCCTGTAGAAAGAATTGCAGAGGACGATAGTGACAGTTTTAAAAAATTAAATAGGAAGGAGTCCTATTGGATTTTTAAGCTGAAAACCTTATACCCAGATGGTTTGAACGATGTGATAGAGAATGTCTAAATGTATATGTATCTTTTTTGTTTTTTTGTTTTTTTTTTTTCTCTTTGTCTCTTATTTATAAATGCAATATATCTGGAAGTGATTTTTATATAAGTGCATGAATTTTAAACTATTCTCTAAAGGAAAAAGGAAGGAAAGGGAGAGAGCAAAAGGGGAAAGGGAGAGAGAGGAAAGAGAAGGGAAAGGAAAGGAAAGAAAAAGAAAAAAAAAAAAAAAAAAAGAAATTGTGATTTTAATCTGAATAATTTATTATGTGTTTTATATCACCGCATATTTTAAACACCAAAATTTTCCTTATTAACAATTAGAATTTTTATTCTTTTTCATTCATAAATTGTATCATTCATGCATAGCAGCAATATTTGCTTGCCCCTACACATGATCCATATAAGGATTTCAGCACAAGAACCACCATTTACCTTTTCGAGGTTGAGTGCTAATCTAATTGGAAGTACACACCCATGTTCCTCATACCCGCCTACATCATACACATAGACAGATCAGTCTATAAATTAGATTTTCTTAATACCAGCAATGTAAACTACACCTGATGAAGGCTTTTGTTAGCTGAAACGCGTTGTCCGTAATTGTCCGTTTTTTATTGAACCCTTAATAAACCCTTGTTCTTGAAGTTGTTGCAAACTTGCACTGATAATCCATTATCCTCCGGAAGCGCCGAAAGGGATTTTGTCTTTACTCCATACTGAGATAGGAATACCCCTTTAACACAAACATGGTACTGAATTAACACAAGTACAGGTCTGAGGGGACAGTGTATAACTGGTATTCTTTTTTGGCACTGTTTGCAATGTCATGCCATACTTTGCCCTTCCCTCCATCACATGTCATAGGCACTAGGCAGTGAAGAACATAGGACTGCAATTCTAATTAACATCTCTGTTCCCAGTTCCTTGTTTTTAAAAGCAGAAAAAAAAAACCTTTAAAATTTTACTCCTATACAGATTAGGGAATATTCACATGTAGCATTTTTGCTGTGGATTTATCTGTACCAAAAACCAGAGTGATGGCCGGAAAAACACTGATTACAATACAGTTTTTCGTGTACGTATTGCAGTTTTTTTCTAAAATATTTGAATGGGTGAAAAAAGTTGCAAAAACTCTGAAGATGCTGCAGGTTTCAAAAAACACATAGCAGCACAAAAAAAACAAATTGGAAAAAAAGCCAAAATCAGTAGGTAAAGTATAAAAAAAAATGTGCAACACTTCTGCATTTTTTACCCATTCCTGTTTTTGGCTTACATTAAATACTGATGTAAAAATACTTACCAAATACTCACTGTGTGCACATATGGTAAGATGCAGGCTTGTTGTTTTTGTGCACTAAGAAACACGTGGAAAAAATGTTGCATGTGAACATACCCTACATATCCTGTCATCTAGGCACAGGGGGAGCCCTGTCATTTCAAGTTTGCTTCAAGGTGACCTACTGCCATGATGACTTTGGGAAAAGTGGGGAATCGGGGCTCCTAATCTGTACCTTAAGTTAAGGGACCCTATGTTAGCCCTATTGTCAGGGATACTCCTGATGGTGGAGAGGCCTGAGTCTCCTTCTTGGCCCTGCTCTTGACCAGTCCTGATCTGATTCCCCCTCCCCCCAGGGAGGGATGGGACAGGAGTTTGTTGAAGACCACAGATAAAGACAGACAAGGGAAATCCAAAGCTCTGTCACACAGCACACACACACAAACGTAAAGACAATAAAAGATTCAGGAGGAAAATGAGCAGGAAGGAAGTACTAAACAACAGGGGACAGGGGTAAACTCTTCAACCACTGCAAGTAACAGGCATAACTTAAGTACAACTTTCACCAGAGAGCCTGGGACATCACACCTCACAGACCAACATACAAAAACTATAGCTGGCATGGGTAGAAGGATTCCACCAGCATAAAAAGGAGGAGAGCAGATGTGATAGATCTCCTTATAACATGTAATTAAAGAAGCAAGCAGACCAGCAGAGATTAACCCTTACTAGCTTGCCTATGAATCAGCACACAGCAGGTCGATGCCCAAGTCTGCATGTGTTGATCCCAGACACCAGAGCAATCATTGAGCAGAGTGTCAGACTGCAATCTGAACAGTCTAATGCTGCTATGACAGTCGGCGAAGTTTGTGCAAAAACTCTGTGTGACATCTACTTTTTCAGAATTTTCTGCTTCCAGGTCTATGTGACAACTCTTTCTTAACCAATGTACTTTTTTCATCTGTGATGTCATGATCCAAGACCGGTATTGCCCGCTCCAGAGTTTCCCAGAACCGGTCTGGTCATGTCAGGGGCTAACTCCCATTAGCCTCATTCTAGTTTCAGGAGACACTATATCTGTGCGCTGCACCTGCATTCCTGTGCTGGTTATAGTTTTGCTCTGCAGCCTGTGACTGGCTCTGGTGAGATTTCCTGTTTGATATGACTCCTAGTTACCATGCCCTGACCTGTAGCCTCCCCCATTCGTCCATCTGTCCCAGTCCCTGACTTTCCGCTCCTGTCATTTGTTTACCCATCCTGGTTCATCCTCATTCCCATGTTTGTGTCTCCTCACCCTCCGGGCTTGTCTTCAGTTCCCTGTGCCCTTTGTCTTTCCCTCTGTATACCTGATCTCCTGGCATCCGACTTCTGTTCTGTTTTCTGACCTGATTTTGATCCTCCCTTTGCAGTGACTTGACTTTCCTGGCTAGAACCTGACTGCTTGACTACTCTATTGCCCCCCGGTGGTTCGCCTGTGAACTGCCTGCTGAAGTTACTTTGCTATACTCCCTTTCTGTTACAGTGTTACTTTGATTCTCCTCCTTCAATACTCTGCTGCCACCTAATGTCGAATACGCTGTACTACATCTTACCAGCCCTTTGTACAGTGTGACTTGTGACAGTTCCAAATATCAAAAAAATATCAAAACGTTTTACAGAAAAACAATATTTCCAATGCAATATTGGAACTCTAGACCTCTTCTTCTTTTGGACGATCTTGTAGAAAACTCAAACTCAATGCATACTTAATTGTTGGTTAACTTTTTTTATTTATGTTTTTTTATTTGTAGCTTTCATTTCTGACGTAGAAAGAGTTAATCGAAACATTTTTATCTGTTTTAATCAAAATGGAAATCACCGCTTGAAAAGTAAATGCCACGCCATTAGGCTGAAATTGTTACACTTCCTTACTCAATGTTGTAGTCAGTCGAAAGCTGATTAAAGTGTATAATGGGTCCCAAAGCTATGGGCAGTAATTTCAGGTATTTTAAAGTAGGCCGGTGGAAATGACTTCTGAATGACTTTCTTTCAAAGCTTGAACCTCTTTAAAATGGTAATTTAGCTAATTTGAAATATCTCTATAAGTATAGTCCATAAGCATTGGCAACATTAAGGTTTGATGAAATTGTAAACAAAGGATATAATATATAATCCCAATTCAAATCAGGGTGTGTAGCCTGAGCGTAATTATATGCAGGGCTGGAAATAATTATATCACAGGCCCACAATGGATTGGCTAGTTCATACAGTGTATGGGGAATGTGTGGTCTGAGACATAGCTACTTTATTATAGAAAGTGGGCTAATGTTTTCCCAGTAGCCTGGAGATAAGGAGGAAAATGATACATTGGAAACTTTATAAACACTCTATAAACAGTAACATTTAGTCTTATGCTGCGTGGATGAAGAAAAAGTAACTGAATGGGTCAAAAACCTAAATTTTGTAACCTTACAATATAATAAAAAGTACATTATGATGTGGATTGTAAACAGGTGGCACAGGGGGCGCTGTAGAAGTCGTGGTCGTGCGACCCCCTGGCCCCTGCCCCCAGGCAGACAATCAGGCCCTTGAACGTATGGTCTACGTTCACTCACTTGCCTTTCTGGGGATACTCTGGTTATTGAAATACTTTTGCTCCACAGTGGCACCTTGTGGCCAATCTAAGCTACAGCATTACATTGTCATATACACTGGCATCTCATGCCTATGTTGAAACCTGTTACATGGATCCTGCAGTAACCAAAGAGATGGACGTACACAAATAAATGTATGAATATAGGAAATTTATACTACCTACACTGCAGTTTTTGAATTAAAGGGGTTGTCCAGAACTTTCTTTTTTACTATGTGCCTGACAACTAACAGGCAGGTAGTTGGTAACAGAGGCAACTACCTGCCAACTGACCTCAGCTGCCAGCGATTCATCTGCTCCAAGTCAACAGATCAGCTCTTTTTCTTCCCGGTTGCTCTGTCGACAGGGAGTGACTGCCGGTGTCAAACTGATTGACAGCCGACCTCTCACAGTAAGGAGACAACTGTCAATCAGCAAGACACTGGCAGTCGTGCCCTATTGACAGAGCAGAGCAGAAAAGAAGCAGTCACTTTATCTATATGACGTCAGCGAAAGCTGCAGAATCACTGGCAGGAGTGGTCTGAGAACAGGCAGGTTATTAGCAACTATGTGCCTGCTAGTTCTTAGGCACATTGTAAAAACAAAAAGTACCAGATATCCCCTTTAAAGGGACTCTGTCAGCACAGCATGACTGATCAAACCAAGCAAGGCAGGGGCCCTTGACAGCCGGGGGACCCACTCGTTGTAGTCAGCATTAATGATCATTTCTGTGGTTCTTGGGCCAAGTTCCAGGAAACGCAGCCACACTTTTCCGGTTGCCAGTCCTGCACTTTCTCCAAGTGTTCACTGCTGAATGCTGGGATCATGTGTATAAAAGTTCATCTGCAGGAGGAGCTAGAGAACTGTGCGCTCCTGTCCTATAGATGAAGAGGAGCTGCAGGACAGCACCAGGCAGTCTCACCAGGCAGCGGGCTCAGAGCTGTATGTCCTCCCTCTCAGAGCTGTATGAACCCCACTCAGAGCTGTATGTGCCTCCAAATAATTTAAAAAACCAGCGTGCAGTCCCCCATAATTTTGATACCCAGCCATGATTAAGCTCGACAGGCTGGGGAGACCCAGCCTTATTGAGCACCCTCAGCCTAAAGATAGCCCCCTGCAGCTGCCCAGGATTGTTGCATCCATTAGATGTGACAAGCACCACAATTTACCCACCTCTTCCCGATTGCCCTGGTGCTGTGGCAATTGGGGTAGTAAGTGGTAATAACAGCCCACAGCTGCCACTAAGCCCTAGATTAGTAATGGAAGACATTTATGAGACCCCCCCATTACTAATCTGTAAGTGAAAGTAAATAAAACAAACACCCAAAAAATTCTTTAATTGAAATAAAAGACAAAAAAGCCACCCTCTTTCAGCACTTTATTAACTCCCAAAACACCCCTGCAGGTGAAGGACTGTGCGAACCTCTAGCTGTAACTGCAAATCACCTGAGTGACATCACCGCTGATCACATGGCTCACTCAGTCACAGCAGGCGGTCATTGTTCTATGGCGCTTGCTGTGAGCTTCAGATGTAGCAGTCATTGGGACCTTGTGTGGATTAAGTCAGACCTGGTTGTGGGGATTAATAAAGTAGTGAAAGAGGGTGATTTTTAGTCTTTTATTTCAAATAAAGGATTTTTTTTGTGTTTATTTCATTTCAGTTAGAGATTAGTAAAGAGGGGGGGTCTCATAGATGCCTCCCATTAGTAATTTAGGGCTTAGTGGTAGCTGTGGGCTGTTATTAACCACTGCACCAGGGCAATCAGGATGCACCCGGTGTTACGGTTGCTCCGAGCACTGGAGACTATGTCCAGATTTCTTGCTACTGCACATGTGCGAGCGCTGGAGACTAAGTCCAGATTTCTTGCTACTGCACATGTGCGAGCGCTGGAGACTAAGTCCTATCTTGGAGCCATTGCACATGTGCGGGTGACATCATCGCTGACACGAGGTCACATGTCTCTCACACCTTCTATGCCGATTGGTCGCTGGTCATGTGCTTGTGACAACTTGCTCGGTGATAGGCCAGCATGACGTCACTCCTGTCGTTCTGGCAGCGGATTGGCTCTGGTGTCCTCCATCTTGGATGAGGCACAGAGTCTATATAAGACCCTGACACACGCCGCATGGCGCTCAGTCCTCTTGGTTCATGCATAAGAGTAGACGCTCTGTGCGCGTTCCTCTAGGCATTCCTCTGTCTATGCTAGGTGAGCGCTACCGGCAGGGTAGCGTTCTTATACCTTACAGCATCGGCTGCTGTCCGTATCCTTACCTTTTAGGGGAGCGGACATAGGCAGGTGCCTGAGGCACATGGTCTGGATGGGCCTTGTGATTCGACTCGTAGGTGGACGTTGCCGCTAGGGTAACGTTCCTTATACTGCGTCTGGCAGTTGTTCGTATCCTCGCACACTAGGGGAGTGAACAGAGGTAGGAGCTTTGTGCGGCTTACGCTGCTGTTCGTCTCTTTTGCACCACTAGAAGAGTGGACCTAGGCAGGTGCCATATCTAGTGGTTCGTGTCCTCGCACACTAGTGGAGCGAACGCAGGTAGGAGCTTTGTGCGGCTTACGCTGCTGTTCGTCTCTTTTGCACCACTAGAAGAGCGGACCTAGGTAGGTGCCATTTCACACACATTGCCTTTGTCTCTGTGATTATTAACAGAGATCATTCCACACACCCTCCAAGTAAGGGAGGAATTGCTTTACTTACTTATTATATCCTTCTGTGAGTTAACAGAGGTATTGCACTCTGCCATAGTCTGCAGCAGAGTCTTTGCACGGTGGACCCTGACTGTCTGATACTCCTTTAGGTTATTATCAGACAGCCCCCCGTAACACCCGGCTTATCGCATCTAATCGATGTGTAGCGCCCCTGAAGCCATCAGGGAGCTACAAGGTACTGCATCCCCACCAAGATGCAGGGCCTATCCCCTAGGGACCCAGAAGACCAGTGCCGGTAACAACCAAACACTCCAGATAATCCCTGTTTTCCCCCCAAATTCCCCATAGACTGGTACCAGGCTAGGCTTGGACCAATGGATGGCCACCTAGAGGTGGAGCCAGTCCACTAGATGACCAGGTGGGAGGGGCAGACAGTGAACAGAGAGACAGTGAGTGAGTGAGTCGGTGGCAGAGAGAAAGGAAGGACTGTCAAGAGTGGAACAGTGACCCGTGGGCCCAGGCGGTTAGTTGCCGGTGGAGTACGGTTGAGTACTCCCGGAACTACGCACCAACGGGGTATAAAATCCTAGGTCAGGCAAACGTTCCAGGTAGACCTGATAAAATCTGCACAGTGAGGTGACCATCAAGGACCTCACTGACCTTGAAGTTCAGGATTCAGTAGCAACGGGAGAACTGGGGACAGGATCAGACTCCAACCCCACAGGGTTCACGCTACCGTCATACGGACTGCTGTAAAAGACAACCAGGAGGGTATCCCCAGCCGCTCCAAGCCACGGGGAAACACCAAACAAGGACAAGTGCAGAGGAAAGAAGCCACCAGGTCACTAAACTGGCACGGGGACTAAGGGGACCTGCGGTTGAGACCAGCCAGCCTCATTTGAACGGTTTCCTGCTTACTGTGAGTAAAGGAACCAGTTACACTGCAACCCCTTGTGTGGCCTACCTTCTTTCAACACCCATCTACATCACCTATCCTCTAGGGCCTGGCCCTGCTTGCGAAGGACCTAACATCCAGGCTGCCACAAACACCAGCCCCAGTAGTGAAAACTGTGCAGCGGCGGCTCCATCCCCATAGCCGCAAAACCACAAGTGGCGTCACGTGTGAACTTTATTCAAAACTCCCCTGTAAATATTCCCCTTTTAAAAAGCACCCAGGACATGGGATCGGGCAACGGACACCAAAGTGACATTCCCCAGTTATGCCCGGGACTGAGCACCCCATAACCCTGGGCGACACAGATGCGTTTATCCAGGGTGGCTGCGGCTGCTATTTTTAGGCTGGGGGGGCAATAACCATCCCCAGCGTGAGAATACCAGCCCTGAGCTGTCAGACTTTATCATGGCTGGGTACCAAAACTGGTGGGGACCACGCGCTGTTTTTTTTTAATTATTTATTTAAATAATTTAAGAGAAAAAAACGCATGCAGCTCCTCTTATTTTAATACACAGCTAAAATAAGTGCACGGTTGGGGGTTGCAGCCTGTAGCTGTGACTTTATCTTTGCTGGGTGTCATAATATGTTGCACCCTACGCCAATTGTTTCATTAATTTATTTATTTTTACACCACGAAAGTGACCCGCAGACAGCGCCTGGGGGCGTGTCTGACAGCAACCAATCACAGATGCCGGTACTTCGGGTAGGCAGAGAAAGCAGTACATATGGATGAGCAATAATGAGCGGCCCCGGAAGAAGAATGAGCGGCCGCGGGAGAAGTTACAGCCAAATCGCAGCCTCGGTAAGTATGAGGTGTTTGCTTCAGTCTTATTTTCTTTATTTTATTTCCCAAGTGCCAAATCCGGATCATTAGCCGAAATACCTTGAGGAATTCCCCGAGGGCCAAGATGCGGGTACATTTGGAAGCGCATGAATCTGGACTTTTACATTTCGGGTCCGCCCATCACTAGTTCTGGGCACTCTCTGAACTTGGCAATTCTTGGCATCTTGCATTTGGCTGCACGGTCGCATTCTAAAGGCCACTTTACACGCAGCAATATTGCTATCGCCCCCGTCGGTTGTGCATCACGGGCAAATCGCTGCCCGTGGCGCACAACCTCACTTACACCCGTCACACTACTTACCTGCCTAGCGACGTCGCTGTGACCGGTGAGCCGCCTCCTTTCTGAGGGGGTGGTTCATTCGGCGTCACAGCGACGTCACGAAGCGGGCGCCTAATGGAAGCGGAGGGGCGGAGATGAGCGGGAAGTAACAACCCGCCCACCTCCTTCCTTCCACATTGCCGGCGGCCGCAGGTAAGGTGAGGTTCCTCATTCCTGCAGTGGCACACACAGCGATGTGTGCTGCCGCAGGAACGACGAACTACATCGTACACGCAGCAGCAACGATAATTGGGAATAGGGGGGGATGTCACCGATTAGCGATTTTGCACGTTTTTGCGACGATGCAAAATCGCTCATAGGTGTCACGCAACGACATCGCTAACGCGGTCGGATGTGCGTCACAAATTCCGTGACCCCAACGAGATCGCTTGAGCGATGTCGTAGTGTGTAAGGCAGCCTTAAGTCTTAGAAATCCCGTTATAGGGATCTCTAGGACTCCTTGAGGCGGTAAGTTGCAATCTTGGTATAGCCCATTTAAAGCCGCCAATGATTCACAAAATTTTCACCTGGACTGGCCTACAGGAGAACAGATGAATCCCCCAGTGGGCTCCTATGCAGGAGTGGGCCCCTCTATATGTGTAGTATTCAACTCACTATGTACAGAAAAAAGCATCATCTCATTATTCATTTAACAATCTAGCCAGTTTATTACTACATTTATGAATGTAGGTAATGTAATATTTGCATGTAGCTGACCAATGGGCTCCCCAGAACCAATATTACTGGTGGCCCCTTGGCCCCCAAATCCAATACTGGATCCATATTTAATATATAAAGCTGAGTGTATGTATGTACTTGAGTATGTCCGCTAAGGAATCCGCACTGTTGCATTTACAATCACGAAATTTTGCACAGCTACCCCATGTGACTCAGGGAACGTCATAGACTATGTTTTAATGGAAAATTTAATCCCGCGCTTTACAGTTACTCTCCAAAAAACCTGCTTACATTAAAGTTAATGGAGCTGGGAGCTACAGGTCATTAATAGGAGCTGTGATTGGTTGCTATATTAACAAAAGACATTCATAGTATAAGAAGCTTATGTTTTAGGTAATATGATTTCTGTGGAGAGACAGATAGAGAGAAAGACAGAGGGAGAGACAGACAGCGAGACAGACAGGGAAAGAGACAAAGAGATAGAGACAGACAGGGAAAGAGAGAGATAGAGACAGACAGGGTAAGAGACAGAAAGAGAGAGACAGACAGAGAAAGAGACAGACAGGGAAAGAGAAAGAGAGAGACAGACAGGGAAAGAGACAGACAGGGAAAGAGAAAGAGAGAGAGACAGACAGGGAAAGAGACAGAGAGATAGAGACAGACAGGGAAAGAGAGAGATAGAGACAGACAGGGTAAGAGACAGAAAGAGAGAGACAGACAGAGAAAGAGACAGACAGGGAAAGAGAAAGAGAGAGACAGACAGGGAAAGAGACAGACAGGGAAAGAGAAAGAGAGAGAGACAGACAGGGAAAGAGACAGAGAGATAGAGACAGACAGGGAAAGAGATAGACAGAGGCAGACAGACAGAGAAAGAGACAGGCAGACACGGAAAGAGACAGAAAGAGATAGACTGACAGACAGACAGAGACTGGGAGAGAGACAGAGAGTTACTATCCCATGCAATGCCAGGTACTAAAGCTAGTAATAAATATTATCAGTTATGGACAACCATTCCACTGTTCCATGCAATTATTTTACATTATTTTTTATGCTTCCTTAAATTATATTGTTTAAAGAAAAAAACAATTAAGAATTATCTACAATCTACATTTCTTTTAACATCATTTTCACATATCAAAACATTCGCAGTCCATAGTAAGCCTGAAGCTAATTGACTTTTCGATGATTGCGTCTCCGCGCTTCCAGCCTGCTACCTCCACTGTACGTCATTTTTGCTGTGTCTAAAGTTGTTTGACAAGTATATTTTGGATTACAATACTCTACATACTTTGCATGGATGTTGATTACCCCTAGATCACATGTTATCGAGCCGTCTTGAGTGTGCATCACAATTTTTTGCCCAGTGGGTGGCCTCCACAATCAGGAAGTAATTATAGTTTCTGGCTAGTTTTTCGCTGGCTCTTTCAGCCGGCTGTCTGGGGAATGTCTATTCTAGTCCCTTATGAATAGAAAGACTAGCAAAGTTAATAAGATTTTTTTTTCTTTGAACAAAGCTAAGAAGTTGTCTGTATTGTAACATGCAATTACACCATACATACAGGAGGAGCTGAGAATTCTGCAAAAATCAGTCTGTGAACTCAAGTTAACCTTCTCGTTGCTTGGGGGGATGAGTGTGAACTGCAAATATATATATATATATATATATATATATATATATATATATATATATATATATATACAGTGCTGGCCAAAAGTATTGGCACCCCTGCAATTCTGTCAGAGAATGCTCAGCTTCTTCCTTAAAATCTTAAAATGATTAAATCACAAATTCTTTGGTATTATTATCTTCATTTATTTTGCTTGCAATGAAAAAACACAAAAGAGAATGAAACAAAAATCAAATCAATGATCATTTCACACAAATCTCCAAAAATTGGCACCCTTAGGGGTACTTTGCATGTTGCGACATCGCTACTGCGAAAATCGTCGGCGTCAAATCGAAAGTGACGCACATCCGGCGCCGGTAACGACGTCGCAACGTGTAAAGCCTAGATGCACCGATAAACGATCGCAAAAGCGTCGTAAATCGGTGATCTGTGTAGTGTCGGTCCTTTTCATAATGTCGCACCAATAGGAGACACGATGTTGTTCCTCGTTCCAGCGGCAGCACACTTCACTGTGTGTGAAGCCGCAGGAGCGAGGAACATCTCCTTACCTGCCTCCACCGGCTATGCGGAAGGGAGAAGGTGGGCGGGATGTTTACATCCCGCTCATCTCCGCCCCTCCGCTTCTATTGGCCGCCTGCCGTGTGACGTCACTGTGACCCCGCATGACCCGTCCCCTTAGGAAGGAGGCGGGTTGCCGGCCAGAGCGACGTCATAGGGCAGGTAAGTGCGTGTGAAGCTGCCGTAGCGATAATGTTCGCTACGGCAGCTATCACAAGATCTCGCATGTGCGACGGGGGCGGGGACTATCGCGCTCGGCATCGCAAGCATTGGCTAGTGATGTCGCAGTGTGCAAAGTACCCCTTAGCCTAATACTTGGTTGCACAACCTTTAGCCAAAATAACTGCAAACAACCACTTCCGGTAATCATCAATGAGTTTCTTACAATGCTCTGCTGGAATTTTAGACCATTCTTCTTTGGCAAACTGCTCCAGGTCCCTGAGATCTGAAGGGGCCTTCTCCAAACTGCCATTTTGAGATCTCTCCACAGGTGTTCTATGGGATTCAGGTCTGGACTCATTGCTGGCCACTTTAGTAGTCTCCAGTGCTTTCTCTCAAACCATTTTCTAGTGCTTTTTGAAGTGTGTTTTGGTTCATTGTCCTGCTGGAAGACCCATGACCTCTGAGGAAGACCCAGCTTTCTCACACTGGGCCCTACATTATGCTGCAAAATTTGTTGGTAGTCTTCAGACTTAATAATGCCATGCACACGGTCAAGCAGTCCAGTGCCAGAGGCAGCAAAGCAACCCCAAAACATCAGGGAACCTCCGCCATGTTTGACTGTAGGGACCGTGTTCTTTTCTTTGAATGCCTCTTTTTTTTTCCTGTAAACTCTATGTTGATGGCTTTTCCCAAAAAGCTCTACTTTTGTCTCATCTGACCACAGAACATTCTTTCAAAATGTTTTAGGCTTTCTCAGGTATGTTTTGGCACACTCCAGCCTGGCTTTTTTATGTCTCGGGGTAAGAAGTGGGGTCTTCCTGGGTATCCCACCATACAGTCCCTTTTCATTCAGACGCCGACAGATAGTACGGGTTGACACTGTTGTACCCTCGGACTGCAGGGCAGCTTGAACTTGTTTGGATGTTAGTCGAGGTTCTGTATCCACCATCCGCACAATCTTGTGTTGAAATCTCTCGTCAATTTTTCTTTTTCTTCCACATCTAGGGAGGTTAGCCACAGTGCCATGGGCTTTACACTTCTTGAAGACACTGCGCACCGTAGACACAGGAACTTTCAGGTCTTTGGAGATGGACTTGTAGCCTTGAGATTGCTCATGCTTCCTCACAATTTGGATTCTCAAGTCCTCAGACAGTTCTTTGGTCTTCTTTCTTTTCTCCATGCTCAATGTGGTACACACAAGGACAGAGGCTGAGTCAACTTTAATCCATGTCAACTGGCTGCAAGTGTGATTTAGTTATTGCCAACACCTGTTAGGTGCCACAGGTAAGTTACAGGTGCTGTTAATTACACAAATTAGAGAAGCATCACATGATTTTTCAAACAGTGCCAATACTTTTGTCCATCCCCTTTTTATGTTTTGTGTGGAATTATATACAATTTGGCTTTATAACAATTTTTTTTTTCATTGAAGACAAATTAAATGCAGGTAATAATACCAAAGAATTTGTGATTGCAATCATTTTCAGGAAGAAACTGAGTATTCTCTGACAGAAGTGCAGGGGTGCCAATACTTTTGACCAGCACTGTATATCTTGAGGGATTTTGTAAGTTTGCCCACTGACAAAGACATGAACAGTCTATAATTTTAAGGGTACGTTACTTTTAACAGTGAGAGATAGAATATCCAAAATCAAATCCAGAGAATCACATTGTATAAATTATATACATTTATTAGCATTTTACAGAGAGAAAAAGTATTTGATCCCCTACCAACCATTAAGCGTTCTGGCTCCTACAGACACTTAGACGCTCCTAATCAACTGCATCAGACAGCTGTCTTAAATTCTCACCTGTATAAGAGACTCCTGTCCACAGACTCAATTAATCAGTTAGACTCTAACCTCTACAACATGGGCAAGACCAAAGAGCTTTCTAAGGATGTCAGGGACATAGACATAGATCATAGACCTGCACAAGGCTGGAATGGGCTGCACAACCATAAGTAAAGCTTATGGTACCCGCCCCCGTCTGTTGAGCGACACGGGCATATCACTGCCCGTGTCGCACAACCTCGCTTACCCCCATCACACGCACTTACCTGCCCTGCGATGTTGCTCTGGCCGGCGACCCACCTCCTTCCTAAGGGGGCGGTTCGTGCGGGGTCACAGCGACGTCACACGGCAGGCAGCAAATAGAAGCGGAGGGGCGGAGATGAGCGGGACGTAAACATCCCGCCCACCTCCTTCCTACCGCATAGCCGGTGGATGCAGGTAAGGAGATGTTCCTCGCTCCTGCGGTGTCACACATAGCGATGTGTGCTGCCGCAGGAACCAGGAACAACATCACTAATTAAAAATAAACGATTTTTTGTTTTAGGACGACCTCTCCACGGCAAACGATTTTTGCCGCTTTTGCGATCGTTTTAGACCACACAAAACTGTTACACGTTACGATATCGTTAATGACGCCGGATGTGTGTCACAAACAACGTGACCCCGACGATAAAACATTAACGATATCGTAGCGTGTAAAGCCCCCTTAAGACGCTGGGTGAGAAGGAGACAACTGTTGGTGCAATAGTAAGAAAGTGGAATGGAATTTGATGAAGGGTTGAGGAGTTTCAGCTCCTTTACATGAGCCATCCTGATTTTAAAGAGCCCAAAAGTAATTAGACAATTGACTCTCAGGCTCTTTCAAGGACCATGTGGACAATTCATTTATTTAATTCTCAATGAAGCACATTAAAGGCTTGGAGTTGATTCTAGGTGTGGAGTTTGCATTTTTAAGTTTTTCCTGAGAAGTAAACATGCGGTCAAAGGAGCTCTCCATGTAGGTGAAACAAGCCATCCTTCATCTGCGAAAACAGGAAAAAAAAATCTGAGAAATTGTTACAATATTAGAAATGGCTAAATCTACAGTTTGGTACATCCTGGGAAAGAAAGAAAGCACTTGTGATCTCAACAATGCAAAAAGACCTGGACACCCACGGAAGACAACAGTGGTGGATGACTGCAGAATAAGTATCATGGTGAAGAGAAACCCCTTCACAGCATCAAACCAAGTGAAGAACACTCTTCAGAATGTAGGCGTATCAATATCCAAATCTACCATAAAGAGAAGACTGCATGAAAGAAAATACAGAGGATTCACTGCATGATGCAAGACGCTCATCAGCCTCAAGAATAAGAAGGATAGATTGGACTTCACCATAGTTCTGGAAGAACATTCTTTGGACAGATGAAAGCAAGATCAACCTCTACAACCTTAACAGAGGTGCAGCACTTATCCCCGGTATGGAGGAGGCCATCACCGGTGTGCATCACATTTCATACAACACACAGCTTAGTTGCCATCCACTGGGACTGGGTTGGGGTAGGATCATTTGGATGGTCACCATAGTGAATGGGACCTCCCACCCACTAGTTCAGCAACCCGGGGGGGTTGAAGCTACACACTGGGGAGTCAGGTGACACACACACTCAGGCAGAACAGTCACAGACAGGAAAGATGTGAGACGCAGGAGTTTACACGGTAGCTGATGGGAGTCCCGCCAGTAGAATCTGCCGGGATTGCAAGTTTCCTAGCCCACCACAAGCGCCCATGGGAAAGCAGCATATACAGTCATGGCCAAAAGTTTTGAAAATGACACCAAAATTATATTTTCCCATGATCTGTTGCCCTCTGGTTTTTAATTGTGTTTGTCTGATGTTTACATCATATACAGAAATATAATTGCAATCATATTATGAGTACCAAAAGGTTATATTGACAGTTAGAATGAGTTAATGCAGCAAGTCAATATTTGCAGTGTTGACCCTTCTTCTTCAGGACCTCTGCAATTCTCCCTGGCATGCTCTCAATCAACTTCTAGACCAAATCCTGACTGATAGCTGTCCATCCTTGCATAAGCAAATCTTGCATTTTGCCAGAATTTGTTGTTTTTCGTTTGTCCACCCGTCTCTTGATGATTGCCCACAAGTTCTCAATAGGATTAAGATCTGGGGAGTTTCCTGGCCATGGACCCAAAATCTCTATGTTTTGTTCCATGAGCCATTTAGTGATCACCTTTGCTTTATGGCAAGGTACTCCATCATGCTGGAAAAGGCATTGTTGGGCGCCAAACTGCTCTTGGACAGTTGGGAGAAGTTGCTCTTGGAGGACATTCTGGTACCATTCTTTATTCATGGCTGTGTTTTTAGGCAAGACTGTGAGTGAGCCGATTCCCTTGGCTGAGA
The DNA here is from genome assembly GCF_048569485.1 of Anomaloglossus baeobatrachus. Lineage (NCBI taxonomy): Eukaryota > Metazoa > Chordata > Amphibia > Anura > Aromobatidae > Anomaloglossus > Anomaloglossus baeobatrachus. Next base: position 184,208,537 of record NC_134361.1, read on the forward strand.
AGCAACCCCACACATGAATCGTTTCAGGATGCTTAACAGTTGGCATGAGACAAGACCGGTGGTAGCGCTCACCTGTTCTTCTCCTAATAAGCTGTTTTCCAGATGTCCCAAACAATCGAAAAGGGCATTCATCTGAGAAAATGACTTTACCCAGTCCTCAGCAGTCCACTCCCTGTACCTTTTGCAGAATATCTGTTGGTCCCTGATGTTTTTTCTGGAAAGAAGTGGCTTCTTTGCTGCCCTCCTTGAAACCAGGCCTTGCTCAAGCAGTCTCCGCCTCACAGTGCGTGCAGAAGCACTCACACCAGCCTGCTGCCATTGCTGAGCTAGCTCGGCACTGCTGGTAGTCCGATCCCGCAGCTGAAACAGTTTTAAGATACGGTCCTGGTGTTTGCTGATCCTTCTTGGGAGCCCTGGAGCCTTTTTTTCAACAACGGAAGCTCTCTTCTTGAAGTTCTTGATGATGCGATAGATTGTTGACTGAGGTGCAATCTTTATAGCTGCGATACTCCTCCCTGTTAGGCCATTTTTGTGCAGAGCAATGATGGCTGCACGTGTTTCTTTAGAGATAACCATGGTTAACTGAAGAGAAACAATGATACCAAGCACCAGCCTCCTTTTAAAGTGTCCAGTGGTGTCATTCTTACTTAATCATGACTGATTGATCGCCAGCCCTGTCCTCATCAACACCCACACTTGTGTTAATGGAACAATCACTAAAACAATGTTAGCTGCTCCTTTTAAGGCAGGAATGCAATGATGTTGAAATGTGTTTTGGGGGTTAAAGTTAATTTTCTTAGCCAATATTGACTTTAAAAGTAATTGCTGTTAAGCTGATCACTCTTTATGACATTCTGGAGTATATGCAAATTGCCATTAGAAAAACTTAAGCAGTAGACTTTGTAAAAATTAATATTTGTAGCATTCTCAAAACTTTTGGCCATGACTGTAGAGCCAGCTGTCGTGTCCAAGGGATGGCCCAATAACGGACTCGCGCTGCCTGCTATACGGGACGGAAAAGCTAACAAGACACGGAGTCCCAACATAGCTTCAAGCCGCAGAGACTCACCAAACACAGCGCAAGGAGGAAGGGCTCATAATCCACAGCATCGGTTCTGGCCTCTGATCTATCCGGGATCGGTTGAAGCCCATCACAGCGGGGACTGGCGCTCCAAGGGTCACAAATAACTACTCCCATCACCTTATCCCCATCTTTTATTGACACTGACGGGCTCATGAAACCGGGCAAGGCCGCCATGACATCCCAAACTGACACCCGCCCGGTGACGAGTAAAACCCCAGACCCCGTGGGCGCATCAAAGGCATGGTACAGCTCATGATCCAAAGCACACCACATCATCTGTAAGGCATGGTGGAGGCAGTGTCATGGCTTGGGCATGCATGGCTGCCAGTAGCCCTGAGTCCCTAGTATTTATTGATAATGTGACACAGGAAAGAAGCAAACAGATGAATTTTAATGTTTTTAGAGACATACTGTGTGCTCATGTGACTCCCTGAACCCAGGGGTCACAGGTAATAACACCTACCACATACACACATACCCTCCCACCCCCTGTGAGGTCACACACACGTCACCCGAAAGGGAGACCTGATGCCTCCCTCAGGGCCAGTAGAGCCCACCAGGTGGGCGGAGTCAGTCAGAAAGACACGCCCACCGAGGAGACTACTGTCCTGAGGCAGGAAGTTCAAGCAGATTAGTTTCTACAGTGACAGTGAGTGGGAGTGGAGCAGCTGTCAGGGACACAGGTAGGAGCCTGGGACCCTTGAAATGTCAGGCAGGCAGACGGTGGTGGCCACCTGCAGGAGTACCGGTACAGCAACCGGCGGAACCGTACGGACCGGGTTGGAGCCCGCCGGTCCTGAAACGGGGAGTCAACCGTGTACCGGAGCACCAGAAACCGGGTATTCAGACCCCGTCCTAGCTTAGAAGCCACTGAGTATAGGCAAATTGACTGATTGCTGGCTGGACCTCACGTGTTCATCCACACCCAAAATCCCGAAAGAAGGCAAACGCCCACCGAGACCGGGTGAGCGCCACCGCCAAGGGCCAAACACCCGACGGGCCAGCGCCTGCGGACAACCGAGGGCTCCTCCGGCAGCTCAACGCCGGGGACCGGGCTACCACTGCCCAGGCAGGGGAGCCGAAACACAACTACCAGAGGTGCGCGGGAAAGGGGCCACCATCAACCCCACAGGGGACATCAGCATCCAGCGTGGGAACCGACCACATCCGAACTTTGGTTTACCAGTGACTCTGAGTGTGAATTAATCGTGAGTACACCAGTGCCATCCGGGCACGACACTACACCGCGGCACGGCACCCTGCACCCCGACAACAACATCAGCGCTTGCAGTCCCCCAAGCCGGGCCCCGGGACACACCGCCCCTACCCACGGAGGGGCTGACTTCTGAGCTGCAGCCGCAACACCGATCCCGGATGAGCCCGCCTTCACTCCAGCAGTGGTGGTGCATCCCGTCACCATGACCCGTGGGTGGCGTCACGACCCGTAGGACGACAACGTGGCCCTCCCCGGCTGCGCGCCTTGTCCCACACCACCACCACCCCGCTACCTCTCCCCTTTAACAGAGCGACGTGGCCCCCGGTCCGGAGGCGCTCGTGCCATCGACAACCCGAGCCCGGACCTCGAGCGGCTCGGCCCGAGCAAGCGGAAGAAGCGTCCGGGCCCCTCTCAGGGCGGTACACTCAAATGCAGCCAAACTGATTGGTCGACGTTTCATAATACAGATGGACAATAACCCAAAGCAATTCAGGAGTTTATTAAAGCAGAGAAGTGGAAAATTCTTGAATGGCCTGATCTCAACCCAATAGAGCCACATTTCACTTGTTACAGACTAAACTTTAGACAGAAAAGTCCACAAACAGCAACTGAAAACCGCTGCAGTAAAGGCCCGAAAAAGGACGAAACCCATCGTTTGATGATGTCCATGAGTTCAAGACTTCAGGCCGTCATTTCCAACAAAGGGTTTTCAACCAAGTATTAGAAATTAACATTTTATTTTCAAATATTTAATTTGTCCAATTACTTTTGAGCTCCTGAAATGAAGGGATTGAGGTTAAAAAATGCTTCAATTCCTCACATTGTTATACAATCATTGTGTTTAATCCACGGAATTAAAGCTGAAAGCCTGAACCTCAACTGCATCTGAATTGTTTTGTTCAAAATCCATTGTAGTAATGTGAGAAATGTTGTCTCTGCCCAAATATCAATGGACCTAACTGTATATATACTGTGTATGACCAATGGAAAAAGAAAACTTTGTGTCAGTAATTATGGATATAGACAGATAACTTTGGAAATTCCATTTTTTATTCATTATATTAGGGATCTACTGTATAAAGCGCATAGGGGTCACTCCTTTATAGGATCTTTTATCTCTAGACTAGAGAGCTGTTATAAAGAGGTCTCTCACTCTACAGTACAGTTCTCACTCTGGAGGACAGTTCTCTCACTCTGGAGGACAGTTCTCACTCTGGAGGACAGTTCTCTCACTCTGGAGGACAGTTCTCTCACTCTGGAGGACAGTTCTCACTCTGGAGGACAGTTCTCTCACTCTGGAGGACAGTTCTCTCACTCTGGAGGACAGTTATCTCACTCTGGAGGACAGTTCTCACTCTGGAGGACAGTTCTCTCTCTGGAAGACAGTTTTCTCACTCTGGAGGACAGTTCTCTCACTCTGGAGGACAGTTCTCTCTCTGGAGGACATTTCTCTCTCTCTTTGGAGGGAAATTATCTCCCTCTGGAGGGCAATTATCTCTCTCTGGAGGACAATTCTCTCACTCTGGAAGACAGTTCTCTCACTCTGGAGGACATGTCTTTCTCTGGAAAACAATTCTCTCACTCTGGAGGACATTTCTCTCACTCTGGAGGACATGTCTTTCACTCTGGAGGACATTTCTCTCACTCAGGAGGACAGTTTTCTCACTCTGGAGGACAGTTTTCTCACTCTGGAGCACATTTCTCTCACTCTGGAGGACATTTCTCTCACTCTGGAGGACATTTCTCTCACTCTGGAGAACAGTTCTCTCACTCTGGAGAACAGTTCTCTCACTCTGGAGTACAGTTCTCTCACTCTGGAGGACAGTTCTCTCACTCTGGAAGACAATTCTCTCACTCTCGAGGACATTTCTCTCACTCTGGAGGACAATTCTCTCACTCTGGAGGACAGTTCTCTCACTCTGGAGGACAGTTCTCTCACTCTGGAGGACAGTTCTCTCTCTCTCTGGAAGACAGTTTTCTCACTCTGGAGGACAGTTCTCTCTGGAGGACAGTTCTCTCTCTGGAAGACAGTTTTCTCACTCTGGAGGACAGTTCTCTCTCTGGAGGATAGTTCTCTCACTCTGGAGGACAGTTCTCTCTCTGGAGGACAGTTCTCTCTCTGGAGGACATTTCTCTCTCTCTTTGGAGGGCAATTATCTCCCTCTGGAGGGCAATTATCTCTCTCTGGAGGACAATTCTCTCACTCTGGAAGACAGTTCTCTCACTCTGGAGGACATGTCTTTCTCTGGAAGACAATTCTCTCACTCTGGAGGACATTTCTCTCACTCTGGAGGACATTTCTCTCACTCTGGAGGACAGTTTTCTCACTTTGGAGGACAGTTTTCTCACTCTGGAGGACATTTCTCTAACTCTGGAGGACAATTCTCTCACTCTGGAGGACAGTTCTCTCACTCTGGAGGACAGTTCTCTCACTCTGGAGGACAGTTCTCTCTCTCTCTGGAAGACAGTTTTCTCACTCTGGAGGACAGTTCTCTCTGGAGGACAGTTCTCTCTCTGGAAGACAGTTTTCTCACTCTGGAGGACAGTTCTCTCTCTGGAGGACAGTTCTCTCACTCTGGAGGACAGTTCTCTCTCTGGAGGACATTTCTCTCTCTCTGGAGGACAGTTCTCTCTCTGGAGGACATTTCTCTCTCTCTTTGGAGGGCAATTATCTCCCTCTGGAGGGCAATTATCTCTCTCTGGAGGACAATTCTCTCACTCTGGAAGACAGTTATCTCACTCTGGAGGACATGTCTTTCTCTGGAAGACAATTCTCTCACCCTGGAGGACATTTCTCTCACTCTGGAGGACATTTCTCTCACTCTGGAGGACAGTTTTCTCACTCTGGAGGACAGTTTTCTCACTCTGGAGAACAGTTCTGTCAGAGTTCCGGGATTTCCAGTTTTCTTCTGAAGGATCTTGCCCTTTGTTAACATGGAGTTTTCTGTTCTGTTGCCCTACTTCCTGTTCATCTGTTTAAAAGCCCGCCCCTAAGCTTAGTCTAGTTGCCTGAGTATACTGCTTCCTGTCTACTCCTGCCCTGCTGCTCTTGGTTCCTGATTGCTATTTGGATCCTGTTGAAACACCCGACACCGTCTCTGGACTTCACCTGGTCTCATCAAGCTGTGCCCGGACTCTGTCTGCCGTCTCTGGTCGGCACTTCTGCCCGGTTCCTTCCGTTTCATATCCACCCTAGGACTCACATCACGTACGGACATTTTTGGACTATACCTGTTGCCCTTTTGTGTCCCGGCTGCTGCGCATTTAGGCCTTCTGGGGTGATCGCCAGACAGTCCTTGTATAGGGGTTCGCACCTGGTGGTCTCCCTGGGGGAGTCCGGTGCGCGGCCCCGGGAATTCCCCTTTGCTCCAAACCTGGCAGGTATTTACTGTGTTTATGTTCTACTGTGTTTATGTTCTGTTCTGTGTACATATTGTTGGTTGCATATTTTAAACGTCTTTGCACCAAGAACCCGTCTCTGGTTGTCATTGCCCTAACGCAATCGAAATCCTCAGTTTATACATTAGTATTACATTATACTCAGGCCCCTAAGAGGATTTCGCTGGGGCAATGACGGAGACACGAGTGATCAACTTTTCTCCTTGATTAACTCCTTGCAGCAGGAGATGGAGGCGGTGCAAACTAAACTTAGAGATGTGGAGGTACAGCTGGGCCACAATCACCAGGTACTTGGTCCGGCTATTCAGGATTTGCAAGTCAGAGTGGAGGCTCAGGAAGCCGCCCCTGTGGCGCCCTGGACAAGCCAGGTCGTCACAGGTACTACACCAACACACCCCACACCCCGGTTAGGCACACCTAAGCCAAACACAAAATCCTTGTTGCCTTCCTCCAGGGGCTGATGTCCACACCAGGGGGTGGGCCAGGCGGTTGGTCCCGCCCACCGAGGAGTTCACAGTCCTGGGGGCGGGAAAAGCAGATCAGTTCAGTTGAGTTCAGTTCAGTTAGGGAGTTGAGGAGAAGTGAAGTGGCAGAGGAGCAGACTGACAGCGTCCGGGTGTGTGGCCCGGATGGAACAGCAAGGTTGGCAAATGGTGGTGACCGTCTGCAGGAGAGGCCGATTGGAGTGAGCCGTAAGGACCGTGGACGGGCGTTGGCCCGGCGGTACCGGACCGGTGAACAAAGAGGAGCCAGCACCATCCGGCAGGGCTTATGGACCCCGACTAGGCTTGGAGTTGCCGAAAAGTTGGTCAAATCCGTTAGCGAAGGGAACCTCCGGGGTTTCCCAGCAGTCAAGACCCGATTGAAGGCGACAGCTCAAACCGTAAAGGGAAACACAGTGACCGCCAAGGCTACAGTTCCCAGGGCCAGAGCCTGCGGGCAAAAGGGGCTCCTTCAGCACCCATCCAAGCTGGGGAGCGGGTTACCGGTGGGAACCCATTGGAACCGTACACACTACACAGGTGCAGGGAAAGGCAGTCACCATCAACCTGCCGGGAGGAGAAACACCGCAGCCGTCTGTGGGACCCGTCCATCCAGCCGTTTGTTTTACCGGAGACTTTGCATTCGTCATTGGCTGAGTGAGTACCACCGTGCCGTGCGGCACAGCGCTGCCCCCGCGACCCTGCACCTCACCAGGCCCCGTAGCCCACCTGACATCCATCCCTACCTCTCACCGGGCCCTGGGACAACCAACCCCCTACCCACGGAGGGGAGAACCAACATCCAAGCTGCTCCCTATCATCGCTCCCAGGATCCCCGTCCAGAGCAGCGGTGGTGTCACCAATCTCACCACAACCGTGGGTGGCGTCACGGACAATATCCCTAAAACCCAAACCACCCCCTTTCACTCATGGGCGAGGAACGCCGCTCGAGTCCCCGGGATCCGGCCCACCGCTTGAGTCACCACCGAGCCGCAGCAGCAGCAGTAGCCAGACCCGAGCAGTGGGTGAGCGCAGCGTCCCCTCCTCCGCCCGCGACACCCCCACTACATCCGTATCAGCTGCCGGTATGCCTAGGTTACCCCCATTTCGTTTCAGTGGTGATAGAAGTCAGTTCCGGGGGTTTGTTAATCAGTGTATACTGTTTTTTGATGTACATGCTGATTATTACCGGTCTGACCGGTCAAAGGTATTATGCATAATCATGTTGTTAACATCACGAGCACTGGCTTGGGCTAATCCTATGATTGAGAATCGTGATATCCGTTTAAATAACCTGGATGATTTTTTAACAGCCATGGCACAAATGTTTGATGCTCCTAATCGCCGTGCTACCGCTGAATCGGCTCTGCTTTCCTTACGTCAGGGAAAGCGGTCTGTCATCGATTACGCCACCGAGTTCAAGAGGTTAGTGGTAGACACCGACTGGGGAAACAATGCGCTATTGTCAGTTTTCAGATAATAGTGCTAAAAAACAGAAGCGCTGATAGGGTTTTACCAGATAAGTACAGGTTAGTATATAGATAAATTCACTCACCAAAAATGGTTGTGAAGGGTCACAACCACCGTAGATAGCATAGGATAATGGCGGCTGCAGCGGCCCCACGTGCAGAAGTCTTCAGTGTAGGAGGAGAAAAAGGGGTTAAACCCGCGCAATCCACCAAATAAGATGTAGAGATGTTGATAGTTTAATCACTCTTTTATTCCATAGGTCTACGCGTTTCAAGGTGCAGGGACCTCTTCCTCAGGACCAGAAAATCAACATTCGATTGATTTTCTGGTCCTGAGGAAGAGGTCCCTGCACCTTGAAACGCGTAGACCTATGGAATAAAAGAGTGATTAAACTATCAACATCTCTACATCTTATTTGGTGGATTGCGCGGGTTTAACCCCTTTTTCTCCTCCTACACTGAAGATTGTCAGTTTTCAGAAAGGGTCTGTCCGGTACTATCAAGGACAAGTTAGCTTGTGCCGAATCTCCATGGGATTTTGAACAGTTTCTCCATCACTGTGTGCGTATCGATACCCGCTTGACGGAACGTAGACAGGAAAAATGGGCAGCTGTAAATCGGGTAACCGACTTTGCTTTCCCTTCCAGGGAACCCGCTCACAAGACGCCACGGGAGGCCGAGGATGTTCCTATGCATGTAGACTCTCTGCAAAGGCGAGAGACCAACGAACGTCGTGAACATCGGCTCCGTGAGCGTTTGTGTTTCTATTGTGGTCAATCGGACCATTTTCTGATTGATTGCCCAAAACGTCCCAATCGCCCGAATAAGGTACTAGCAGCAGTGGCAGAGTGTGACAACACTGACGCAGAGTCCGACGTCTCTGAAACCAGTATACACCTGGATGCAGTAGTTCCCTCGACAGTGTTGTCAACTTCACCTAAGCATCCGAAAGGGAAATACACCCATTGCTCGCTTCCCATTCAGATTCGGTGGGAGGGACAGTTAATTCCTACATCTGCTATGATAGACTCTGGGGCAGGGGTAAATTTCATGGACTCTTCTTTTTCCAGTTAACACGGTATCCAGACTCAACAAAGATCCTCACCGGTTACCATGGAGACGGTAGACGGATCTCCATTAGTTTCCGGACCAGTTGATCGGGAGACAGTACCCCTTGAATGTGTGATGAAACCAGGTCAGCAGGAGACCCTTGTTTTCATGTTGATTTCTTCTCCCCATTTTCCGATAATTTTAGGAATTCCTTGGCTGCGGTCTACAAATCCAGTCATCAATTGGGAGACTAAAGAAATATCCTTCCCACCCCAGAGTGGTCCGACCATTAGTCCAACTGTACCGGTTCCGGTAACACAGAACGCGGAGGGCACTATACAGGTACCTGTTCTACCCCCGGTTTATAATGAATTCGCAGATATATGCGACAAAAAAAAAGCAGATCGGCTTCCCCCGCATAGACCGTATGATTGTCCCATAGAATTACTCACAGGGGCAGAGATCCCGTTTGGTCATGTCTACCCGTTGGCGGCACCAGAGTTACAAGCACTAAAAGATTATATCGATGAAAACCTAGCCAAGGGCTTTATTCGACCTTCTACCTCACCAGCGGGGGCACCCATCTTTTTCGTGAAGAAGAAAGAGGGGACTCTGAGACCTTGTATCGACTACCGGGAACTAAATAAGATAACCATCCGGAACCGGTATCCGTTGCCGTTGATTCCCGAACTATTGGAGAGAGTACAACAGGCCAAAATATTTACTAAATTGGATCTCCGTGGGGCATATAATCTACTCCGCATACGTCCCAGGGACGAGTGGAAAACAGCGTTCAGATGTCGGTATGGACATTATGAGTATCTAGTGATGCCCTTCGGACTCTGTAACGCCCCTGCGGCTTTCCAACACCTAGTCAACGATATTTTTAGGGATATAATGGACCAGTTCATGGTGATTTACCTGGATGATATCTTGATCTTTTCTGATTCCCTACAGGAACACCAGGAGCACGTCAAGACCGTACTTACCCGTCTGAGTGATAACCACCTGTATATTAAACTGGAGAAGTGCGAATTCCATTGCTCAAAGATACAATTTTTAGGATATGTCATCTCTCCTCAGGGACTCAACATGGAGTCTGGCAAGATACGGGCAATTCTAGACTGGCCGGAACCAGTAAACATCAAGGAGGTACAATGCTTTGTCGGTTTTGCTAATTTTTACAGACGCTTTATCCGCAACTTTTCGTCTGTCCTATCACCCTGTTAACCAAAAAGGGGCAGAAGTTCGTGTGGTCCGCCCAGGCCCAGGAAGCTTTCAATCATCTCAAGGTTTGTTTTACCTCAGCGCCAATACTAATACACCCGAATCCCGCACTCCCTTTTATTGTGGAAGTCGATGCTTCCGATTATGCATTAGGGGCTATCCTTTCACAGAGGACTGGGGACAAGAGTCTCTTGCACCCGTGTGCCTTCTTTTCTCGCCGGTTGTCCCCTGCAGAAAAGAACTATGACATTGCGGACAAGGAATTGTTGGCGATTATTTCTGCTTTTAAGGAATGGAGACACCACTTACAGGGAGCAGAGCAACAAGTAGTAGTTCTCACAGACCATCGTAACCTAGAATTCCTTAAATCTGCCAGGTGCCTGTCTCCACGGCAAGCCCGTTGGAGCCTGTTCCTTAACCAGTTCAATTTTATCGTCACGTTCCGTCCAGGGTCACGTAATGGGAAAGCCGATGCCTTATCCCGGATCCACACCATGGACTCCGTGCCTGGAACCCCGTCTCAGACCATTTTATCAGATGCCAATTTTGTTGGAGTAATCCGGGACCAGGACTTGTGGAAGGACATCAAGCTGGCCTATGATGGTGACGCATTTCTTGCTGCCCCCCCGAATGATGTGCCTCTTGTCCTTCGGAATGGTGTGTGGTTGAGAGAGCGACGTATGTATGTCCCGGAGGCTGTAAAACTTTGGGTTCTTAAGTTGGTCCATGACTCCGTGTTGGCAGGTCATAGGGGGGTACAAAAGACGCAGGAATTTCTGAGTCGTTTTTTCTGAAGGCCTACCTGTTTAAAGGATGTGAAAGACTATGTCCACTCATGTGTGGTTTGTGCCCGGTGCAAGGTCCCTCATGTGGCTCCTATGGGACTCCTTCAACCGTTACCCGTGCCATCTCGCCCTTGGGGATCCATCTCAATGGATTTTGTTGTGGAGTTGCCCGTCTCGGGCGGTTACAATACCATTTTGGTGGTAGTGGATCGGTTGATAAAGGCTGCTCACTTTATTCCGTGTACCGGTCTTCCCTCAGCTGCAGAGACAGTGGATTTGGTTATCCAGAATATATTTCGGTTGCATGGGGTACCGGATGAGATCATCTCTGACCGGGGCGTGCAGTTCACTTCTAAGTTCTGGAAAGGGTTTTGTTCGGCACTCCATATTGATGTCTGTTTGTCTTCTGCATACCATCCCCAGACAAATGGGCAAACCGAACGGACTAATCAAACCCTGGAGCAGTACCTGCGATGTTATGTCAGCCATCTGCAGGACGATTGGTTGCAGCTGCTTCCTTTGGCGGAGTTCTCGTATAACAACACTCAGAGCAGCTCCACTAAGGTAACGCCCTTTTTCGCTAACTTGGGTTACCATCCGAATATTTTGCCTAGGTCACCGGTGGCAGTTTCGGTGCCAGCGGTGGAGGACAGATTGACGGAGCTACAATGTAATCTGGAGGTTTTGAAGGACTCTTTGGCTTCGGCTCTGGAGCGTTACAAGAAGTCGGCGAACACTCACCGGAAACAGGCACCCATGTATAAGGTAGGGGACTCCGTGTGGTTATCAACCAAGAATCTAAAACTAGATGTTCCTTCGCAGAAGCTGGGGCAGAAATTCATTGGTCCGTTCAAGATCACCGGGATAGTGAGCTCTGTGGCCTGTCGGCTGAAGTTGCCGCACAATTTGAAGGTACACCCGGTCTTTCACTTTTCCCTGCTGAAACCGGTTTCCCTTAATACGTTTCAGGGTCGCATCGTGCCTCCTCCTCCACCGGTGATGGTTGATGGCCAGGAGCAGTTTGTGGTTGAGGACATTATTGACTCCCGGCTCCATCGGCATCGGCTTCAGTATCTGGTTCGCTGGCAGGGGTACTCCCCCGAGGACGATTCCTGGGAACCTGTGGGTAACATCCCAGCGCCCCAGAAGGTGGCTCAGTTTCATCGGAGGTACCCGGACAAGCCTGGCCCTGGTCCGTCCTGAGGCCGTTTCGGGGGGGGGGGGGGAGTACTGTCAGTGTTCCGGGATTTCCAGTTTTCTCCTGAAGGAACTTGCCCTTTGTTAACATGGAGTTTTCTGTTCTGTTGCCCTACTTCCTGTTCATCTGTTTAAAAGCCCGCCCCTAAGCTTAGTCTAGTTGCCTGAGTATACTGCTTCCTGTCTACTCCTGCCCTGCTGCTCTTGGTTCCTGATTGCTATTTGGATCCTGTTGAAACACCCGACACCGGCTCTGGACTTCACCTGGTCTCATCAAGCTGTGCCCGGACTCCATCTGCCGTCTCTGGTCGGCACTTCTGCCCGGTTCCTTCCGTTTTATATCCACCCTAGGACTCACATCACGTACGGACATTTTTGGACTATACCTGTTGCCCTTTCGTGTCCCGGCTGCTGCGCATTTAGGCCTTCTGGGGTGATCGCCAGACAGTCCCTGTATAGGGGTTCGCTCCTGGTGGTCTCCCTGGGGGAGTCCGGTGCGCGGCCCCGGGAATTCCCCTTTGCTCTGAACCTGGCAGGTATTTACTGTGTTTATGCTCTACTGTGTTTATGTTCTGTTCTGTGTACATATTGTTGGTTGCATATTATAAACGTCTTTGCACCAAGAACCGTTTGGTGCCATATCTAGTGACCAAGAAGAGACTTCATATCTGACTGTGTCTGGTGTGAATTCTTTTATGCATGCACTTGGTCTATACCAATTTGGCCAGGCAGTAGGCAACTAGTGATCGCTGGTTAAGAGTTCACCCTAACAGTTGTCATTGCCCTAACGCAATCGAAATCCTCAGTTCAGTATTACAGTATTACAAGTTCTCTCACTCTGGAGGACAGTTCTCTCTCTCTCTGTAGTACAGTTCTCTCACTCTGGAGGACAGTTCTCTCATTCTGTGGGACAGTTCTCTCACTCTGGAGGACAGTTCTCTCATTCTGTGGGACAGTTCTCTCACTCTGGAGTACAGTTCTCTCACTCTGGAGTACAGTTCTCTCACTCTGGAGTACAGTTCTCTCACTCTGGAGGACAGTTCTCTCACTCTGGAGGACAGTTCTCTCTCTGGAAGACAGTTCTCTCTCTGGAGGACAGTTCTCTCTGGAGGACAGTTCTCTCTCTGGAGGACAGTTCTCTCTCTGGAGGACAGTTCTCTCTCTGGAAGACAGTTCTCTCTCTGGAGGACAGTTCTCTCACTCTGGAGGACAATTCTCTCACTCTGGAGGACAGTTCTCTCTCTGGAGGACAGTTCTCTCTCTGGAGGACAGTTCTCTCACTCTGGAGGACAGTTCTCTCTCTGGAGTACAGTTCTCTCACTCTGTAGGACAGTTCTCTCACTCTGTAGGACAGTTCTCTCACTCTGTAGGACAGTTCTCTCACTCTGTAGGACAGTTCTCTCACTCTGGAGGACAGTTCTCTCACTCTGGAGGACAGTTCTCTCACTCTGGAGGACAGTTCTCTCACTCTGGAGGACAGTTTTCTCACTCTGTGGGACAGTTCTCTCACTCTGTGGGACAGTTCTCTCTCTCTGTGGGACAGTTCTCTCACTCTGGAGGACAGTTCTCTCACTCTGGAGGACAGTTCTCTCACTCTGTAGAACAGTTCTCTCTCTCTGTAGGACAGTTCTCTCACTCTGTGGGACCTTTCTCTCACTCTGGAGGACAGTTCTCTCACTCTGGAGGACCTGTCCGTACCTTCTTTACAGAGATAATAGATTAATTTCAATGGTCACTGTGGAATATTTTATTCCCCCCTCTGGTAGCGCTACAAGGATATTGATCACTTACTTCCAGTTTGTCCCCCAAAACTACAGCTAACTGCTAAGGGTCCCAGCAGGGGTATGCATAGTCAAACCAAGCATGGATTGCCCAAAGCAGAGTATAGATTTAAGGTTTGATGGCAATGTGTCATCAGAAAATGCCCTACTGACTAAAGGGAATCTGTCAGGCGATTCATGCTGCCCAAACCACAGGTAGCATGAACCATAGCCTGGGTGCACGATTACAGCCAGTTATACATTTTTGAAATGTACTTTTGAAGATCTAGCCATAGATCAGAGGAAGAGATTAGACAAGTCCGGCGTAACCCCAAGCCGGCTTTTGCCTGTGGAGTTAGGAGTAATTGGCAGATCTTTCACGATGTACATGCAAGGAGAAGACCTGTCAATCACCTGCAGCAGCACTGGGCAGAGCCGGCCAGGGGACATGTACTTTCCGGCTATGGTTTCCAGATAGATCTTTAAAGGGGAAATTCCCATCTCCAAGATCCTATCCCAATATGTAGTAGGTGTAATAATAATAGCAAATACCTCCAATTAGAAATGTAGTATAGTTCTCCTGATTAGCTATGTCTCTTACCTCATGTGCAGGGCATTATAGCTTATTTCTGCACTTAAAACCACTGTCATGTTTTTTCATGTGTTTTTACATTCATTTTTTTCAGGCTCCCTGTAGAATCCTATAGAGAAAAAAAATGTGCTGTCCAATTGCGTCTTCAGATACACTTTGAGCATGCGTTTTCATGAAATCACATTTGCTTTGCTTGGATAGATAAACGCAGAAAATGTTCTGCACAAAAAATGCACATAAAAAATGCAGAATTTTCGATATATTGAAACATGGACTCAAGTTCCATTTAGACGAGCCGATAATTAGCAAACAAATGTCAGCCCATGTAAACATAGCAATGAGAGCATGCGAGTAGACATGTGCGAACTCGGGGCCTTTCCGATTCTCGGGGTTCGGCCAAACCTTTGTGCTGTGACATGATCTTAGTAAGGGCTATGGGGCTGCAAAATTAAGCAAAATGGGGGAAAGAAAAGGACAAATGCCCTGCAAACAAATGTGGATAGGGAATAAAAAAATAAAAAAAATGATGTGGGGGTCCCACCTATTTTGAGAACCAGTGCAGGTAAAGCAGACAGCTGCGAGCTGCAGCACCCAGCTATCTGCTCTACCTTGACTGGTTATCAAAAACAGAGGGGATCCCAAGCCATTTTTTATTTATTTTTAAAAGGCGTGGGGTCCCTCTATTTTTGATAACCATGCAAGGTATAGCATGCATCTGTGGGCTGGTATTATCAGGCTGAGATCAATCTTATTAACGATTGTTCTGTTCCAATCAGTAAATTGTTAGTCTGTGTAAACTAAACATACACCCAGTAGCATAACTAGAGGTCAATGGGCCTGATGCAAAATTTGGACCTGTGCCCCCCCTTCTATCCCCATCGTATGTTGGTCAGATGTGTGTACAATATATCTATGGACAAATTTAGTGTTCTAAATCCTATAAAAACATGCAAGTTACCCTCCCCCCTATGTAGTAATGTCCCCCATCCTGTTGTAATGTGCCCTATTCTGGGTTCCTTCCTGGTAAATATGTCCCCCATCTTGGTATATATCCCCTATCCTAGACTAATACCTGGTAAATGTGTCAGCCATCCTAGTATATATGTTCCCGTCCTGGTAAATATGTCCCTTGTCCTAGTAAATATATTCCTGTCCTGGTAATATGTCCACCGTCCTAGGGCCCATCCTGGTATATTTGTCCCCATCCTAGGCCCTATCTGGGTTTATATGTCCCACCCTGGTAAATGTCCCTCATCCTGAACCCATCCTGGACCCATCCTGGTAAATATGCCCCCCATTCTGGTATATATGCCTCCCATCCTGGTAAAAAAAATATCCCCCATCCTGATATATATGTTCTCATCCTGATATATATGGTCCTCATCCTAGGCCCCATCCTGGTATATATAGTATATCCTCATCCTAGAACCCATCGTGGACTATATATCCCCATCCAAACCCACATCTTAGTATATATGCCCCCCATTCTGGTAAAAATGTCCCACATCCTGGTATATATGTTCCAAACCTGGTATACACGTCCACCCCCCTTTTTGGCCCCTTCTAGTATCTAAGTCCCACTCCTTATATATACTGTATATATCCCCCTTTTAAGCCCCTCCTGGTATATATGTCCCCTTCCTTGTATATATGCCTCCCTCCTGTAAATATGTCTCCATTCTATCTCTGTCCCACCCAAAAAAGAAAAATTTACTTACCCTCTATGGCTCCCATACCATGCAGTGTCCTTCTCTGTATCCAGCGTTCAGTGGCCTGCAGGCAGTTGACATCGGCGTCCGTGCTATGGCAACGCATGATATCACTGTCATGCACTGCCCTCAGTCATAGGGATGCTGATTTCAGCTCCGTGCCGTCCACTGTTTAGCCAGCAGCATTTATCATAGACCAGGGACATGATGGCTCTCTGTGCCACAATGCATTTCAACTGGGTGTACGCAGTTGGAGGTGTGGAGACACGGGGCTCAGTGGGTGCTCTCGTCCACTAAAACCCGCCGCCTTTAGAAAGACAGCGTGGCTCAGGGCTCATCCCAACTGAACGCCGGCCTCCTTAACCGTGGGCGTAACACTACTCAGACAACACAGGGTGAGGGAACCACAATAATTAGACTTTATTGGATCCCCAAACAATTAACGGCACATAATACATAACCAGCAAAACACACAAATGTAACAGGCAACAGAGTCTCACCCTTCCGCTGGCTCACCAGGGATTTAGAATGTCCATGCCTCACAGGTTCCAGGGCTACTCACTCCAGTCCAGCAGCACCCCGCTTTTGGCGGGCACCCACCGTGACTAGAATAACGCCAGATTTAGGAAGCTGTGTGAGGTCTGTAAAGTCTGTAGCCAGGTGACCGGATTGTCCCAACCTGAGTGTCCTCCTTAGGTAGTCCTGGTATGATGTTACAATCCTGGCAGCCGGAGTCGAAATCCCTAAGCTGTGGATATGGTCTCCAACCGGATCCGGAGTCCCTAGATTGAAGCCATAAGATATCCTGATCCTCTAGTCAGCTCCAAAGAGCTTAGACTGGATCCATCAACCTTCATCAACCCTGGTGGCTTAAAGAAGTCCCTTTTATAGCCACAGCCTTCCACTTAGATACACTGCGTCCTCATCAATTGGTTGGACAAGATCACCTCTCCTATTGGATGAATCTCAAGCTGCATAGACAATGTTCATTTAAATGATATGGGTAGAAAGACTGAGGGTGTACATGTAAACTGGGAGTCACCGACTAGACAATGGCTACTAAGGTAATTACATTATCAATACACAACTACAATTCAATGGTTACTGGAAATGTCTGGAGAACAATACGTCTAGCTTTCAGTGGCCAACACAATTACATTGAGTCAACAAGAGTCTTGTAAAAACAATGAGGGACTTCTCCCCCGTCTATAGACAATCTATCATGCTGTCTGGCTGGATTTTAAGAAACTTTAACCCATGAGAGTCCATGTCGTCACATTCCTCCCCCTTCTTAATATTAGCCAGACATGATAGGCTTCCGATCATCCTTCTCCTCTTGTCGGGAAAGCCCATCCGCATTTCCATGGTTCTTGCCTTGTTTATGGGAGATGGAAAAATTGTAAGATTGTAATGCCAGACTCCACCTGAGCAAGCGTCCGTTGTCCCCGGCAGTGCGATTTAGCCAACTCAATGGATTGTGGTCAGTGAGGACTGTGAACTCATTGCCATAGAGGTAGGGCTGCAATTTTTTTAGGGCCCAGACTATGGCCAGGCATTCTTTTTCTATGGTGGCATAAGCCCTCTCTCGGTCCAACAGTTTCCGGGAGAGGTACGCTATCGGATGTTCCTCACCGTTGTCCCCCACTTGGCTAAGTACAACTCCTAGTCCTGTGTCCGATGCGTCTGTTTGGACAATGAATCTGCGACGGAAGTCAGGAGCAGTCAAGACTGGGCTTTGGGCTAGCCGGTCTTTCAATTGGAGGAACGCAGTTTCACATTCTGGGGTCCAGATAAGGTTACGGGCATATCTTTTGGTTGTGAGGTCAGTGAGCGGTTTTGCTATGGTACTGTAATTGGGGATAAACTTTCGATAGTAGTTTGCGGTTCCTAGAAATGCACGGACCTGTTTTTTATTGACCGGGCGTGGCCACTGGATAATGGCTTCTACTTTTGCAGGTTCGGGACGAATGCACCCACTTCCCACCCGATGTCCCAGGTATAGCACTTCGGCCATCCCCATTTGGCATTTGTCAGGTCGGATGGTGAGCTGGGCTTTGGCTACCCTCTGCAGCACCTGGGACACATGCTGAAGATGCTCTTCCCAAGTGTCACTGAAGATAGCGATGTCATCCAAATAGGCCTGGGCATACCCCTGACATCCCTCTAGTAAATGGTCTACCATCCTCTGGAAGGTGGCTGGGGCGTTTTTCATCCCAAAAGGCATGCTGGTAAACTCAAAGAGGCCAAAAGGGGTTATGAAGGCCGATTTCTCTTGAGCGTCTTTTGTGAGTGGGATCTGCCAGTATCCCTTGCTCAAATCGAGGGTAGATATAAACCGAGACCCCCCTAACCTATCTAGTAGTTCATCCACCCGGGGCATAGGGTAAGCATCTGTAATCGTGACCTCATTGAGCCGTCTATAGTCCACACAGAAACGAGTACTCTTGTCCTTTTTTGGCACCAATACCACACTGGCAGCTCATGGGCTATGGGAGGGGACTATGACTCCCATATTTAACATGTCATCCACCTCGGCCTTCATCATTGCCAACACAGGAGGGGTCACCCGGTAGGCGGGTTGTCTTAGTGGGGTGGCTGCCCCTGTATTGACATGATGCTGGACCAGGGGGGTTCTACCAGGCTGACTTGTGAACAGGGTTTCATATGTTCCGAGTATGTCTGATATCTGTCGCTTCTGTGATGGACAAAGCTGCTCCCCTAGTGATACATCTTTTACCCCCATTTCCCTTTTGGAGTCCACTAATAGGTCTGGGATCTGGTCCAACTCTGGATCATCTAACTCTGGACAGCAAACTGCTAAATTGGTGACTTCTCGTTCCTCATAAGCTTTTAGCCTATTGATGTGGTAGGTACGCTCACGAACACCTGCTCGATCCAGGGCCACGGTGTAGTCAGTATTGGCACATTTCTTGGTAATGGTGAATGGACCCGCCCACATGGCTTGCAGCTTGTTTTTCCGCACCGGTACTAGTACTAGGACCTTCTGTCCACAGGCAAATTCTCGGGGCCGAGCAGTGCGGTCGTAACATCGTTTTTGCCTTTCCTGAGCCACTTCTAAATTCCCATGGGCTAACGCCATGAGGTGCCTCATCCTTTCCCTAAACTTTTGAACATAGTCCAGTATGGGAACCTCTTCTGTGGGGAAGGTGCCCTCCCAACTCTCTCGTACCAGCTCTAGGGGCCCTCGTACTTTCCGGCCGTACAGCAATTCAAAGGGAGAGAACCCAGTGGAGTCCTGCGGCACCTCCCGGTAAGCAAAAAGGAGCTGCTGCAAGTTTTTCTCCCAAGTCCCCCCCCTCGGGCTCCACATATCGGCTAATGAGCTGTTTGAGCGTTTTGTTGAAGCGCTCACACAATCCATTTGTTTCAGGATGGTAGGGGGTTGTGCGCATGGGGCGGACTCCATGTTTTTCCCACAGGGTGTGAATCAGTTCACTTTGGAACTGTGCCCCCTGGTCAGTCAATACTTCCTGTGGAAACCCTACCCGGCTAAAGATGTCCAGTAGAGCTAGAGCCACGTGCTCTGCATCTATGGAGGTTAAGGCAACGGCTTCTGGGTAACGGGTGGCAAAGTCTACCAGGGTGAGGATGAATCTTTTTCCACTGCGGCTGGGGATGGCTAAGGGGCCTACTATATCAATGGCAACTCTCTGGAACGGTTCTCCTATCAAGGGCATGGGTTGAAGTGGGGCACGGCATGGGGCTCCCCCCATACGCTGACACACTGGGCAAGAGGCTCTGTATTTTTGCACTTCTTGAGTGACCCTTGGCCAGAAAAAACTACGCAGCAGGCGGGCCCGAGTCTTTTTGGTCCCCATGTGCCCAGCCGCAGGAACATCATGAGCTAAACGCAACAGTTGGGGTCGGTATGGCTGGGGTACCACAAGCTGATGTACACGAGTCCAGGGTTTTTCTGGGCAGGATGCGGGCTTCTCCCGATATAAGAGGCCTTTTTCCCATCTATATACCTCCCCCTGATTTCCTCCCCCAGGTTGGGTGGCCGCACTACGGATAAGCTCTAAGGTGGGGTCTGACAGTTGAGCTTCCCTGAACTCTTTACGATCTATCTCCCCCCAATCAATGGCCACAGTTGGGTCTGATGTACTCACATTTGTTGGCTCTGATGAGGAGGCTGAAGATTGAGGAGTTGGGTTCTCCTCTGATGGGCTGGAAGAAAGACCTGCACCAGGATGGTGTTTGGCTTGGCTGCGGGTGATGGCGGTGACAAACTGGCTGGATAGTCCTTGTCCTAGGTCATTTCCCAAAATTACAGGGGTGGGGAGGCCGTCCATGAGCCCCACTTCAACCTCTCCTTGGTCAGTTCCCCAGTCCAACTGCACTCGTGCCAGAGGGATGTTCGAGCGCTGGCCCCCAGCAAGGATGATGGTCACTTGGCGGCCAGGTAAATGATGTTCTGTGGGAACAATATCTGGGCTGACCAGGGTGATGGAAGATCCCGAGTCTCGAAGTCCCTGAGCCTGTATATCACCGACCTTGACCGTCTGGATGTGGGGATGGAGGTTAGCTGGTGTACGGTGTCCGGCCTGCCGTAGGGTGTGGACTGGATAAACCACTTCCTCAGCTATTGGTGTTTCTCGGGAGTAGCATTCCTCAGGTCTCGTTGGTTCATCTCGGCATATGTTGACTGGTAGACGGGCTCCAGGCATGGGGCCCCGGTTTTGTAGACACTCTTTGGCCATGTGTCCAAGGCGCCCACACGTATAACAGCGCCGTGGGTTAGACAAGTCACCCACCCTGTTGGTAAACCTTTGTCTTGTTGGGGCTTCTGTGGGGTAACGAGTTAGTCCAGCACGTGAGTCTGGGGGTCGCTTGGATCCATGGTTGAGGGACCTATTGGGCCTCCAGCTGGGTCGGTTGGCTGTAAATTCGTCAGCCAATCGCGCTGCTTGCTCTGGGGTGTCGGGCTTCCTGTCAGCTACCCATTCTCGGATTTCCGGGTCCATCTGCACCAGCAGCTGTTCAAGCACTATCACATCACGGAGGGCAGCAGCGGAGTGGGCAGCCCGACCATCGAGCCAGCGATTACAGTGTCGTCGGAGTTGACTGCCAAATTCGACGTACGAGACACCCTTGGGAGACATAGTCCGGGACTTAGTGCAATGTCTCTCGGGTGTTATGGTAAAAAGGGCCAACAAAGTGTCCTTAATAATTCCGTAGTCCAAGCAGTCCTGAGGCCCAAGTGATCGGACAGCCTCCTGGGCCCGGACCGGCAAGCTTGTCCACAGGTATTTGGACCACTCATCTGTGGGCACCTGGTGCATACGCATTAGCATCTCAAAGTTTTGCAAGTGTTCATCTATCTCAGTGCTGGAATCATTAAACACTGGCACATCCCTGTAGTGAAGATGACTTCCTTGATGGTGGTCTATCCTGGAGGTAGGTGCTGATGGTGAGGAAATTGGAAATCCAAACACAAATTGCAGAACACCAGCCCTCTCTTCCCTTGAAGCTTCAGGCCCCAATGCAGTAAACAATTCCTTGACTCGGTCTGCTTGGGTTTGGTTTGTTTCCAGACTGTCACTGGATCTAGGATGAGATACAGGGTTTACCTCCTCTGATATCACAACGGCAGTGTCCTCATCATCCTCTGCATCATTCTGGGCATCCCAACAGACTAATTTCCGGATCAAGTCTGACCGAGTGTCAGTGTTCCTGTAGTCAATCTTTCGCATCTGGCACAGATCCTGTAGCATCCATTTACTGCTGCGGTCGTAACTCCTCTCTGGTCCTTGTCCCATGGCTGAGCTGGTGGGGTTGGACATGGCAGCGTCCGAAACCTGAATGCCTCCCCTATGGCCTGCTGGGTATGCTTATGTGCCTCCCTGGTTGTTGAGCCCTGGACGGTGTCCGAAAACACCAGTCCACTGCAGCTCCCCTGGGTAAACCAGGCTGAGTAGTATCCCACCGCTGCCACCAATTGTGGAGACACGGGGCTCAGTGGGTGCTCTCGTCCACTAAAACCCGCCGCCTTTAGAAAGACAGCGTGGCTCAGGGCTCATCCCAACTGAACGCCGGCCTCCTTAACCGTGGGCGTAACACTACTCAGACAACACAGGGTGAGGGAACCACAATAATTAGACTTTATTGGATCCCCAAACAATTAACGGCACATAATACATAACCAGCAAAACACACAAATGTAACAGGCAACAGAGTCTCACCCTTCCGCTGGCTCACCAGGGATTTAGAATGTCCATGCCTCACAGGTTCAAGGGCTACTCACTCCAGTCCAGCAGCACCCCGCTTTTGGCGGGCACCCACCGTGACTAGAATAACGCCAGATTTAGGAAGCTGTGTGAGGTCTGTAAAGTCTGTAGCCAGGTGACCGGATTGTCCCAACCTGAGTGTCCTCCTTAGGTAGTCCTGGTATGATGTTACAATCCTGGCAGCCGGAGTCGAAATCCCTAAGCTGTAGATATGGTCTCCAACCGGATCCGGAGTCCCTAGATTGAAGCCATAAGATATCCTGATCCTCTAGTCAGCTCCAAAGAGCTTAGACTGGATCCATCAACCTTCATCAACCCTGGTGGCTTAAAGAAGTCCCTTTTATAGCCACAGCCTTCCACTTAGATACACTGCGTCCTCATCGATTGGTTGGACAAGATCACCTCTCCCATTGGATGAATCTCAAGCTGCATAGACAATGTTCATTTAAATGATATGGGTAGAAAGACTGAGGGTGTACATGTAAACTGGGAGTCACCGACTAGACAATGGCTACTAAGGTAATTACATTATCAATACACAACTACAATACAATGGTTACTGGAAATGTCTGGAGAACAATACGTCTAGCTTTCAGTGGCCAACACAATTACATTGAGTCAACAAGAGTCTTATAAAAACAATGAGGGACTTCTCCCCCGTCTATAGACAATCTATCATGCTGTCTGGCTGGATTTTAAGAAACTTTAACCCATGAGAGTCCATGTCGTCACAGGAGGCACATCCAGCTGATGCTGGAGCCAGCAGGCCACCTGCACCCCTGGGCCCAGTCGCGGTCATAATCCCTGCAACCATGATCGTTCCGCCCCTGCATTCATCAATCAACTTGTATATAGTCGATGGACGCTTGTTAACTAGCTGTAGTGGCCCATCTAAATAGACATTAGTTTATAATTATGTTCTTGCTGTAAATGGAAGCTTTAGATGTTATGCACTGACTTTTTGGCAGGATTGCATTGGTGAAACAAATAGCTATAGCGGACAAAGTAATAAATGGAATGATTTTCTGCATTATGCAGACTATTATCAATAATATGAAACACTGGAGGACACAGGAGTTGATGCAGAATAAACAAACTAAAAAAAATTATTTAGAAAGATACAATTTGTGATATACAAGACAGTTATTAAAAGAAACAGAAAAGAGCCACAATTGGTCCTGGAACAAAAAAAAGTATGCACAAAATAATTGCAACACTGCAAAAAGTCTGATACAGAAAAGGATTGGAATGAGTACATTCTCATATAAAGTGCAAGTGCAAAGTTGTAAGAGTGAGCATCATCACCAATTTACCTTAAACATGCACTGTAGTAAATTGTACAGTCACATATAACAGAACTTTATGGAGGTACAATGTTAGAATAGGACATAAAGTAGCAAAGTAAGATACAAAGCCCAAAAAGAGGCAAATCGGTAGCACAAAATCCTAAACATCAAAGTAAACATTTCACACACTTGTGATGTATAATGTTCAGAAACCAAGCGGTGGTGGCATCATATAAAGAAGAGTACCCCAACGTATGTTTCACAGTATTTACGTTAGCTTCATTTAGATTTCGTAGTAGGTGTAATAATAATAGCAAATACCTCCAATTGCCAATGTAGTCTCTTGATTATCTACGTCACTTACCTCATGTGCAGGGCATTACAGTACCTTAGGTATCAATGGTTACGACCACTAGCAACTAACTGTCCCTATATGTGTGGCCATAACCATGGATACCTAAGCTACTGTAATGCCCTACACATGAGGTAAGAAACAGTGAATCAGAAGAACTATAATACATTTCTAATTGAAGGTATTTGATAATATTATTATAACTACTACATATTGGGATAACATCTTGGAGATGGGAATAACAATTTATTGTTAAAAATTTGAATTCCCTCTTTTCTGTTACTAATCCCTAAATCAGCCTGTGCTAAAATGTGGTATGTACAATGTTAGAAAAGTAATTATATTTGGAGTTGGAGGGGAAATAAATGACATTTTGCTTCCCCAGTTGTTAGCAGAAGCATACTTAGATACCCCTAATTTTTTGGCCATTACATTTTAAAAGTAATCCACTATCAGTGGGATAAGGGATAACTTTAGATTGTTGGGGTATGACTGCCATGGCCTCCACCGATCCCGAAAACTTGGGCTCGGCTGAATGGAACGGAGGTCAATCATGCTCATTGCTGCTCCATTCATTTTAATGGGAGAGCAGAAGATCTGGGAGTGTAGGGTCAGCTCCTGCAGCTCTGAAAGCTGCAGTACAGGATAGCTGTAAAAGCACAGTGTACTAAAAGGAGATGTGCAGGTGACGTGATTGTCGGAATTGGCAGAGGCAGAAGCCGCACAGCATACAAGAGAATGGAGGACTCAAGGAGATGTACGGCTGTGTGTGGCCAGCCCTACAGTCCAAGCAGCAAGACAGTATGGTTATAACATAATTGTCAAGCAGAAGATTCCCGGCTTAGCAGGGTATATGGTACTGGCCTCCGGCCGCCCGCTTGGGCATGACAAAGCCACCTCCAATACTGAATACCTTCTCTGACAGTAGAGCACTGCAGCCTGGTTAGGACAGTATGGCCATAGCAAACTGGGCCAGTTGTTCCCACGAGTTCAATCTGCTGTCCAAGAAGTCCATGAGGTCAAGGCTTAGGGTATCTGATGGAGAAAGAATACAGTCTAGGTACGACTGGACCTGGCTATTTATGCCGTGCATATTTGTTTGCTGAAGAGTATCAGGTTGGTGTCATGTCATATCATATGTACTGTAATGCTAGTACCTCGGCTAGTTGTTGTAGTCCTAGCGATGGCACAGGCCGAGGAAGATTGGCTCCTTGAAGAATGGAGAGGGATCTCCTAGTCCAATGTGCAGTCAGCAGGTATCAACTTGGTGAAAGCTTTAAGAAGCAGGGAAAACGACTTATCCTTGTAATGCACCAATTTTGACTCCCTTTTGACAGCGTCAAAGCATTTCCCCTTTTTTTAACAAGGGTCTAAAAATATGGCTATCATTTCCTAGATGCTAACAATATACCTGCCATCCCACAGACAAAAGAGGATTCAGCTAGTCATGCTTGTCAGAACTACTGAGGGCTGCATTGGTTCAATTTCTGGACCTTGCTGGGAATTCAGAGTCGTTGTTATCATTCATTTCATTCAGAGTGTCAGCCTCATCCCATATTTGTGCCTGGGATAACTCAATGTCTGCTTTGTAATCCACCGGCTGCTGGTCCACCTCAACTTCTCCACATTATGCTGCATGCAACCTTGTCATTGAGGGTCTCCTACAGGTACAGGGTAGCAGTGAATATATACAATTTGCTGATCTTTTTCAATTACCTGTTGCATGCTTTTGAATGTGTTTTACAAGGTAAATATGAAAGGGATAACATTGTTAATGCCAACGTTCTCACTACTGACAAATTTGATACCTACTTCAAAGGGCTTCAGTAGGTGACAAGAGAAGCATACCTTCTCTCCCCAGCAAAAAAAAAAAATATTTGGACCAGTCACAGCACTTAGGCACATTCACAAAAGGGAATTCCTCCTAACTTTTAAAGGGGCTGGATGCTGCTTGAACAACCCCTTTTTAAAATAAGTTGCTGCCGTTATAAAATAATAATAATAATATTAATAATAATTTAAAAAAAACATATTTACCTCCCACATCGGGCCTGTTTCAGCTATTTCGGCTTTAGGACTGCTGGGGTTCACATGGCATTTTTATGCCACATGAGTCCTGAAGCCATGTGAAAAATGAGTAAAATGACATAGGCATTGCATTACTGCTTTGGAAATATTGACAAAAAGATATTGTTAGCTTATGTATTGGCCAATCGATATGAGCCCAATAACCAGCGGCAAGATGATTATATTGGGAACCTAGAAACATTTACAGTTAGGTTCCCAATATAATGAGTTGGGCTCATATGGATTGGCCATGGCCGAGCTCTGTCCTCCTTCTACCCCGGCTTTAGGACTGCTGGGGTTCACATGGCATTCTTATGCCACATGAGTCCTGAAGCCATGTGAAAAATGAGTAAAATGACATAGGCATTGCATTACTGCTTTGGATATATTGACAAAAAGAGATTGTTAGCTTATGTATTGGCCAATCCATATGAGCCCAATAACCAGCGGCAAGGTGATCTCATTATATTGGGAACCTAGAAACATTTACAGTTAGGTTTCCGATATAATGAGATCACCTTCCCGCTAGTTATTGGGCTCATATGGATTGGCCATGGCCGAGCTCTGTCCTCCTTTTACCCAGCTAAATATGGATGACGCGTCTATGTCATGCACACAGGTCAACATTGTGGTCCTGAGCAGGTGCACTTTGATCTGTATATGGCCAATATAAAGACATATAGATACAGGGTGCATCAGCATACTGCGAATAATGAATACATGAAGCCAATTATTGCTGGTAACGTTAATATCATAAGGTACTTACTATTTTTTTTTATCAAAGAGAGCAAAAGACATCCAAACCGATCAAGGTGTACCTAAATATGGATGGTTAGTAGTACCATATACTAAAGATTCACCTGTCTCCAACACGGAAAAGAACCTCCTATTCCTGAGATGTTTGGGTGAAGGTCTTGCCACTACCACAATCATAACCAGACATTTCAGGACATGCAGCATCACCTGCTCCAGAGCCAACCACAGAATAAGAAGATTTTCGCCTAGGAGGATCTTTTGACTGCATGTCGACAAGCTCAACACCCTCCTCCTTTGATGACATTACCTCATTGGCAACCCAACCTGATTCACAAGTCGTGTCCACCACCTAGTCATCATGATCATCAACTTACGTTACTTGTCTGACAGGTGCCTCAGTGTGGCAAATGTACTGAGCTCATGGTACTGATCCTAGATTTTCCGTCACAGAGTGCCACCACCACTGCCAGTGACCCTACCAACTCACTGACAGAGCAACAACACAACAATGTACTCAATCTCCTTTGGTCCATGTTATCTGAGTGCAAAGGCTGTGTCGTGGCACCGACTGGGGACGGTCCGGCATGAGCCAAAGCACACACCAACAGGGGTCACACCACGACAAACAAGTGGTACACTGGGGTCACTTTAACAACGGTGGGCCCTAGTGCTAGTGAGAGGAAAGATGGAAACCTCCTCCACTTACATGGCACTGTAACCTGCACTCCTAGCTAGTCCCTATACAGGTTGCTTACCTGTCACCGAGCAGGAACTTGAAGCCCTGAAAAGACACTAAAATAGTCCCTGGCTAAGGAGTGGGCCGGTGAAGGATGCTAGCCCCACCGCTGTACTGGAACAACACACCAGGGAAGGAAGACAGACTAGCGGAGACACAACAACAAACTGCTGCAGTCAGCACCAGCAACTTCAACAGAGGGTTTTCAGCATCTCCTTCCACCTCCTGGCTCAGGATCCAAATGGCAAAGAGACTAACCGGTACCCTCTGCTGGTAGAAGAGGGTATATAAAAGGATTGGGAGTGGTCCAAAACTGGAAACACCTGTACTGGTAATAAGCCTACTTGCTAGCAAGGAATACTGACATTAACCCTACAACTGCCAAAAGAAAGGAAACGTTTAATATTGAGAGTCAAGAATGGAAATGACTCCCAAGTCCAGGATCTGTCACAAGTCTCATGTAGCAGAAAGATAGCCGTGACAGGCTGACAGTTCACTTCATTCAATAAATTAACTGTTATTATTGTGATAAGTCTTTCTCAGATTGCTGTGGTTTGGGAGACTGAGGGACAGAACATACATAGGTCATTGATGGAACTGAAAGTCCACAATGTAAGAGATTAACTGTTACAGTGGCTGGGTAGGTGGACTGTGCAGACCACTAACTAAAACTGATTGTGTCGCTGTCAGTGTTAACATCATCCTTCTGTGACAGATGAGTAATTTTAACATGCGTTTGGTGGTACTACTGCATGGACTACTGGTGCCAACTCCCACATTTTTAACTATAGCATGTTTTTTCCTTTCACACTTCCTAGTCTATTGCCAAATTTTGTTTTAACATACATGTTGTACCCAAGAATAATTAACATTTCCAAAAATTTTCAACCCTAATTATTCAACCTTTGTCAAAAAGCCTGAACATGAAACATCGAACATGTAATGTTAGGTAGGCACAAATTATGCCCAAAAAGACTAATACAACAACAGCCTGTATTATTGGTGTAATATGTCTCAAATTTGACTACTTAAACAGGTGTGCAAAGACAGACCCCCCACAGTGAAATATGTAGATTTTTGTTATTTTTGGGGTTTTCTTATATTTTGTTAACATAATTTAACCCCCCTTCCCAAAAGGAACATCAGGTAGGTACATGACCAAAAAGCAAAATTCAACCCAATTTTCCGACAAACAACGAAGCAAAAACTGCTCATTAGGTACATGTCCCAAAAACCAGTACCTGTAAAAGGGCACTGTGATGATGTGGCATCTACCGTGTTTCCCCGAAAGTAAGACAGTGTCATACATTCTTTTTACCCCCAAAAGTCCCACTATGTCTTACTTTCGGGGTATGTCTTATATTGGAACTCCAGAACTACACTACATTTTTGCCCCAAGATTCTTCGACAATCGCTTTTTTATACTCCACTGTGTAGCTCTTCCTTTTACCACTGGAACCGGACGCGCTCATGTCTAGGGGCAAAAATATAGTACGGTATAAGCATTGCTTATGGTTCCGTATCACAGCCTTCCATAGGGTTGCAGCCCCATACAGTATCCCCCACAGTCTCCCGTAGGGTTACTATAGAAAATATACTCCGGCACACTATAGAAAATTGCGAAGAAGAGTCCAATATGATGCTCAAAAAATGTCTTTATTACAAACGTATATTTGTCCAACGTTTCTACCCGTCAAGGGTTTTCTTCAAGGACTAATATGTAATAACAGGAAAAGAAAAAGAATACAATGTCACAACAATACATAATTGTTACACAATAACAGCATGTATTACACATAAATGAAAAAAAGAAAAAGAAAAAATGAGAGAGAATTCATTTTGAAAACTATATACAGGTTATGAGCATTCCATAAAGAATGTACACAAGAATCACCCATGAACTAAATAAAGTAAATACAAATGAAATAATCCTCCCTACAGGGATCAATTATAATGTGTTCATACACAATCAGAGGACCAGAAGTCCAGACATACCTATGATAGATGAGACTAGAGTTCTTAAACGAGCACCAAAAACACGTCAGGTGAATCAACTATTGGTGTCCAAAAAGGTACTAAAAGGTGAAACATGAGATGTTAATGTAGTGAATGATTATGAGACAAAAGGAGGGATAATAGGGGTTATGTAAAGGGTATACCTAAAGAGACCAGTGTTGGGATCAAGACATCGGATCATATGAACAAAGAAATGAAAGAAAGACCTCCGCCGTTCTGGGAAGTTAGATAAGAGAGAAAATACATCTGTTCACTGTGAGTATTTCATGTGGAGACCCAAATAATATAAGTTCCCATGAAGGGCATACCTTACTAATGTGGTCGGTGTGTTAGTTCCTTAAGGGTCATGGACAAGATAATTCTAAATGTAAAAAATCATATTCATATTGACAGTAAAAAACATGTAAAAGGCTCAAATGGCACGTGTTCCATCAGAGTGAGCATACCTCATGGGTAAGGCCAATGTGTATAAAGGGTCCAGGACCACGTTCAAGTCAAATTGACCTATGTAGGTGAATAATTTGTACTGTGACATACAAAAAAACGTTATCTCAGTTAAGTATAGAGATATCACTGAAAGTTAGAACCACTAGGGGCAGAATAAAGTTATAATACCTATAAACTTGGGAGTAGGTCTCAAATGGTTATCCAGAAGTTTGAAGAGGCAAGATGAATATACAACTAACCTCACCACAGCAAGTGGACCACATAAAAGTTATGCTATATCGGCCCCAGGTCCAAAGAGGTAAGTATGCGTTAAGATCTAGGAAAACATATGTAAAACATGTAAAGTGATGGTATAGGTTATAATGTTATTTCCTCCAACAGACCAATGTAAGAGACTCCATCATACCTTATAAAATGATGGTTCATGTAATGCAGGTGAGGCTACCTCAGTTGTGTGGCAAATCCGCAGGATTCATATGTATTCACAAAAAGAGCAAACAGGTGAGATCACTAATGTCTGAAGATCGGGAGGTATAAGCGGAGGTAGAAAAAACATACCTGACCTAATGTTGTCTGTATATGAGTTCTAGGAAAGAGCGGGCCAAAGGCTCTATAAGGAGTAGAGGAAAAGGTTAGGTGAAGAAAAGGTTAGGTGAAGAAAATAATAACCATAGTGGAGGCTAGAGGTTCCGTTACATACCTTAATGCAAAACAACCACGTGTGAGGCGCCAGACGCCATGTGTATAGAGAGCGGGGTATTTATATTGAACCAGGAAGTCGACGCTTCCAATGAAAAGAGGGACCGCACACGTCACACGTCACGCTGGCGTCCGCAGGCGTGATGACGTCATGTAGCGCGCATGCGCGGTGTAGCCGAACGCCGCTGATGTAGCGTCAGCCCCGCGCATGCGCGGAAGACAAAGTCCACACGCCTGCGTGTGGGGGAAGTGAGCGTGTCTAATGTCCCGCGCACGCGCGGAGGGTCACACCACAGAGGTGACTCCGCGCGTGCGCGGAAGGTAAACACACATAATGATGGACAGGTATTCTACGCGCGTGCGCGTAGGGACCCATGGCCGGCGCGCGCATAACGGGGCAGGGCGCCACTAGTGACGCCGAGCATCGCGAGCGCGCGGAGGACAGGAGACCCCGCGCACGCGCAGTGTAAAAAGACTATACAAACCAGAGTGTAAGTGCTGGACATATTTCACGAGTGGCGCATGTGGTGATGGTGCATTCAGGTATTGTGGGTGACCTAAAGAAAAAGGAAAAAGTGTTAGAAATAAATGAATAATATTAACCCTTATTATACTCCTGTGAAAAGAAGATTATGTGACTACAAGATAGTACGTCATGTTATACATTATCAGGAAGACATCTAAGTGATCACATCATATTCTCGATTTAACCCATGTGGTTCCAAGGTTCTTAAAGTGTGGATCCAATATGCCTCACGTTGTTTTAAAATCCTTATCCTATTACCACCCCTTCTTATAGGGGGTATGTGTTCAAGGATCTGAAATTTTAGTTGTGCCACTGTATGTCTAAATGTAACGAAGTGATGGGGAATGGGCAATAGGATTTGTTGACAACGAATAGTGGATTTATGCTTATTAATGCGGTCCCGGATATGCTGGGTAGTCTCATATCTCATATCCAACATATCCGAGACCGCACGGACACTTAATGAGGTATACCACAAACGAGGAATCACACGTCAAAAAATCCCAAATGTGAAATACCTTGCCGGTGTGTGGATGGGTGAATGTGTCCCCCCGGGTTAAATTATTGCATTGCAAACAATGCAAACAGGGAAAGTTGCCAACTTTAGGAGTCCCTAAAAAGGTTTGTCGTGACGTACTGGTGGAAGACCCTATGTCGGCCCGTACTAGATTGTCTCTAAGATTCTTTGGTCTCTTGTAACAGAACAAAGGGGGTTGAGAGAACTCGGAAACAGTGGGGTAAGCAGTTTGTAGTAATGACCAATGGTGCGCAACAATACCCTTAATTAGCGGTGAGAACGGGTGATATGTCTTAACACACGCTACACGAGGCTTATTAGACCGGGTGGTATCAGATGTTGATCTACGATTATTTGCTATATGAGCAGGATAGCCTCTGGATATGAACTTTGAACCCATTTCTTGTAATCTCAGTTCACGTTTTTCTGGATCCGATACAATTCTCTCCACTCGTTTATGTTGCGATATAGGAAGGGCTTTTTTAGTATGGGCTGGATGACAGCTTGTGAAATGAAGAAGGCTATTTCGATCGGTAGCTTTCACAAAGAGGTCCGTCTCAATGTGGCCCCCAGGAGAAAGACATACCTGAGTGTCGAGAAAGCTGATAGAGTGGGGATCATGGTGCATGGTGAAACTGAGGCCTGGTCTATATGTGTTGATCTGTTGGAAGAACCCATCTAGGGTGGAAGAATCACCATGCCAAATCATAAAGATATCGTCAATGAATCTTTTCCACACCACTGAATGTTTCTTCCACAGGGGGTTCTCATATATGTAGAGGGCCTCAAAATGTGCCATATAAATGTTCGCATACGGTGGTGCCATGTTAGACCCCATTGCTGTGCCCCTGCATTGTAAAAAGAATGAGTCTTCAAACATGAAGAAATTGTTTTCCAATATTGTATGGATGAGGTCCATACAAAAGGATTGCTGCGCTGTGGTGAAGGTGCCTTGTATTTCGAGGAACCAATCCACCGCCTGTATCCCATCAGCATGTGCTATGCTCGTGTATAAACTGTTAACATCTAGTGTAACAAGTAAACAGTTAGATGGAATGTCTGTGAGTGAACGCAGATGACTCAGAAAATCAGAAGTGTCTCTAAGGTAAGACGGTATGGTAGGAATCAAAGGTGTCAAAATCCTGTCTACAGTGATGGCTAAAGGGGACAACACAGAATCAGTGGACGCTACAATAGGGCGGCCAGGTGGCGACTGAAGGTTCTTATGGATTTTGGGCAAAGTGTAAAATACTGGTATGACAGGATCTGTTTTAATGAGAAATTCAGCCAGTTTATTGTCTATGCTTCTTTGTGATAGATGGTAATCAACTAAATCTTTAATCTTGACCTGAATGTCTCTAGTTGGATCCCTAGGGATAGAGAGGTATGTATTCCTGTCCTGCAGTTGTTTAAGGATTTCAGAGACATAATAGGTTTTATCCAGAACCACTATCGCTCCGCCCTTATCGGCTGGTTTAATGACAATATGGGTGTTGTCCCTGAGTGTACGAATGGCCCTATGCTCTTCCGGTGTGACATTACTCCTTACTCTGTAATCGCCCCTCTCAATAGATTTTAGTGTCATCTCAATGTCTTTAGAGACCAGTGAAATATATGTCTCTACAGGGTGATGATTTTTAGGTGGATTAAATTTTCTAGGATGTCTTAGATTGAGGCTGTGTAAGGCAAAAGTGCCAGGGATGTTATCCGAACCGGGCATGGACATGTTAGTGTCAGGGTTAGAGAAATGGGCTTTCAGACGTAAGGTTCTGTAAAACCGTCTAAGTTCCTGGTCTAATAGGAACGAGTCAAAAGGTGGTGTTGGACAAAATGTAAGGCCTTTCTGTAATACCTGCGTCTCTGTAAAAGAAAGATTATACGAAGAGATGTTAAACACTAGGTTCATCATACCTGAGAACGAGTTTGTACCCGATGTGGTGTGTACGCCTTTCCTCTTCCCCCGCCTGGTCGCCCTCTTGCGGATTGTCTTTGTTCTAAAAAATGGGGCGGTCGGGAGAAGAATGAATCACTGTCCGAACCTGAGAAGGCTGAATATCGTGAAGGACCCGAAGGTCCTGTTGGACGTCTTGGAAAGTTATCGAATGACCGCCACCTATAAACTCGGTCCCTGGAGTAGTCCTCCTGGTCACGGACAAACTTTTGGCGCTTCCTTTCTTGTAAGGTTTTCTGAAATTCTAAAATCGTATCTTGCGTCTTCTTATGGATTTTATCCCATTCTGTGCTGGGCAGACAGTTGGTGAGTTGGTCCTCAATGGAGCGAATCTTGGGTCCGAGTTCCTCTATTTCCTTCTGTAGGAATTCTATGGTCAAAACAATGATGTCCATTGAACATTTATTTAATATGCTCTCAAACTTAGAGCAATAATCGGTATTTTCAGAACAAAGGGTAGGTCGTAATGATACCCTCAAACCCCTCGGGATGCGTTGTACTTTATGATATTGTGCCAATGTGGCACAATATAATTCAAATGCAGTCCGTTTTCTAAGTTCTTTCTCGTAATCGCGGGTGCGAATTTCCTCTGTGGGTGTGGATAGAAAGGAATCTGGAATCGTTACTTTCGACAATATGTCAGTGACTTCAGTTGCTCCATAAGAGAAAGTAGAAAAAGACATGGAGAAAAAAAAAAAAAAAAAAAAAGGAATCAGATTCGGGTGGATGGGAGCTCAGGTCAAATGGGGAGTATATATAGGATAAAACCTGGCTCAACCAATCTTTGATGTAGGTGCTCTCCTGTCCTCTGCGCGCTCGCGATGCTCGGCGTCACTAGTGGCGCCCTGCCCCGTTATGCGCGCGCCGGCCATGGGTCCCTACGCGCACGCGCGTAGAATACCTGTCCATCATTATGTGTGTTTACCTTCCGCGCACGCGCGGAGTCACCTCTGTGGTGTGACCCTCCGCGCGTGCGCGGGACATTAGACACGCTCACTTCCCCCACACGCAGGCGTGTGTACTTTGTCTTCCGCGCATGCGCGGGGCTGACGCTACATCAGCGGCGTTCGGCTACACCGCGCATGCGCGCTACATGACGTCATCACGCCTGCGGACGCCAGCGTGACGTGTGACGTGTGCGGTCCCTCTTTTCATTGGAAGCGTTGACTTCCTGGTTCAATATAAATACCCCGCTCTCTATACACATGGCGTCTGGCGCCTCACACGTGGTTGTTTTGCATTAAGGTATGTAACGGAACCTCTAGCCTCCACTATGGTTATTATTTTCTTCACCTAACCTTTTCTTCACCTAACCTTTTCCTCTACTCCTTATAGAGCCTTTGGCCCGCTCTTTCCTAGAACTCATATACAGACAACATTAGGTCAGGTATGTTTTTTCTACCTCCGCTTATACCTCCCGATCTTCAGACATTAGTGATCTCACCTGTTTGCTCTTTTTGTAAACATTATAGTCTCTTTCCCATATATGGTGAATACATATGAATCCTGCGGATTTGCCACACAACTGAGGTAGCCTCACCTGCATTACATGAACCATCATTTTATAAGGTATGATGGAGTCTCTTACATTGGTCTGTTGGAGGAAATAACATTATAACCTATACCATCACTTTACATGTTTTACATATGTTTTCCTAGATCTTAACGCATACTTACCTCTTTGGACCTGGGGCCGATATAGCATAACTTTTATGTGGTCCACTTGCTGTGGTGAGGTTAGTTGTATATTCATCTTGCCTCTTCAAACTTCTGGATAACCATTTGAGACCTACTCCCAAGTTTATAGGTATTATAACTTTATTCTGCCCCTAGTGGTTCTAACTTTCAGTGATATCTCTATACTTAACTGAGATAACGTTTTTTTGTATGTCACAGTACAAATTATTCACCTACATAGGTCAATTTGACTTGAACGTGGTCCTGGACCCTTTATACACATTGGCCTTACCCATGAGGTATGCTCACTCTGATGGAACACGTGCCATTTGAGCCTTTTACATGTTTTTTACTGTCAATATGAATATGATTTTTTACATTTAGAATTATCTTGTCCATGACCCTTAAGGAACTAACACACCGACCACATTAGTAAGGTATGCCCTTCATGGGAACTTATATTATTTGGGTCTCCACATGAAATACTCACAGTGAACAGATGTATTTTCTCTCTTATCTAACTTCCCAGAACGGCGGAGGTCTTTCTTTCATTTCTTTGTTCATATGATCCGATGTCTTGATCCCAACACTGGTCTCTTTAGGTATACCCTTTACATAACCCCTATTATCCCTCCTTTTGTCTCATAATCATTCACTACATTAACATCTCATGTTTCACCTTTTAGTACCTTTTTGGACACCAATAGTTGATTCACCTGACGTGTTTTTGGTGCTCGTTTAAGAACTCTAGTCTCATCTATCATAGGTATGTCTGGACTTCTGGTCCTCTGATTGTGTATGAACACATTATAATTGATCCCTGTAGGGAGGATTATTTCATTTGTATTTACTTTATTTAGTTCATGGGTGATTCTTGTGTACATTCTTTATGGAATGCTCATAACCTGTATATCGTTTTCAAAATGAATTCTCTCTCATTTTTTCTTTTTCTTTTTTTCATTTATGTGTAATACATGCTGTTATTGTGTAACAATTATGTATTGTTGTGACATTGTATTCTTTTTCTTTTCCTGTTATTACATATTAGTCCTTGAAGAAAACCCTTGACGGGTAGAAACGTTGGACAAATATACGTTTGTAATAAAGACATTTTTTGAGCATCATATTGGACTCTTCTTCGCAATTTTCTATAGTGTGCCGGAGTATATTTTCTATATTGACTGTTTTTTCTCCAGAGCACCTACATCAAAGATTGGTTGAGCCAGGTTTTATCCTATATATACTCCCGTAGGGTTACAGCCCCATACAGTATCCCACACAGCCTTCCATAGGGTTGCAGCCCCATACAGTATCCCACACAGCCTCCCATAGGGTAACAGCCCCATACAGTATCCCACAGCAATCGCAGCAAGTCTCCATGCAATGTACCGTATGGGGACTTGCCGCGATTGCGCCGTAAGTGTACCGCAAGTTAAGGAAACTTTACATGGTGCATTTTGTGAATTGCTTACTTGGTACCGTAATGGCGATCGGATCAATTCCTCTGCGGTGCTGGGTAGAGGTGTGGCTTCTTCCTCATGCAGGAGCCGCTGGGCCAATCAGAGGGGCCACCAGCGACTGCACATGAGGGCACTGAGGCTGCGTGTTTTTGTATGTTGTCCATGGTCCTGATGGACCGCGGACAACATTACTGCATCTCCCACGTCCTCCACATCCCTCTGCTCATTCCACTCCAGATCTGTCCGCATCCCGCTCTAACCGTCCGCATCCCGCTCTAACCGGCCACATCCCGCTGTTAATGCAGCAAAAGGTATCGGTACTATGGATTTTATTTTTCCAACGTACAGTTTACTATTTCTTACTTTCGGGGTACGTCTTACATTAGCCGACCCCCCTAAAACACCCACTACGTCTTACTATCGGGGGTGTCTTACCATCGGGTAAAAGAAAAGAGTGCAAAAATAAAAACTATTTTTGTGACACACACACTTTGTGACACTTTGTGCTTTTGTGATACACACACTTTAGGTAGTCGCATTTAAATGTCTGAATTGTTGGGAATTTTTTTTTCTCTTAAAAAAAATATTATTCACCTATTCACAAAACAAATTGCACAAAAATTCAAGACCACAGAACAGTGGCTTGTCGCTTTTCTCAAGCAAGCAAGCACACTTTCTCTGACTAGCACTGGTTTTATTTTTATTTTTTCTAGCGTAAAAAAATTGTGCTCTGGGCCTTGGACTGGTATCTTGCTTTCGAGTGCTGGAGGATTGAAAAAAGTAAAAAAAAAAAGCCGTTCTGGACAATATCACTAATCAATCACACTGTGTCTGCTGCTGTTTGAACGTCTCTTCCCTTTCATATATATGAAATGTTATACATACAGTTAGGTCCAGAAATATTTGGACAGTGACACAAGTTTTGTTATTTTAGCTGTTTACAAAAACATGTTCAGAAATACAATTATATATATAATATGGGCTGAAAGTGCACACTCCCAGCTGCAATATGAGAGTTTTCACATCCAAATCGGAGAAAGGGTTTAGGATTCATAGCTCTGTAATGCATAGCCTCCTCTTTTTCAAGGGACCAAAAGTAATTGGACAAGGGACTCTAAGGGCTGCAATTAACTCTGAAGGCGTCTCCCTCGTTAACCTGTAATCAATGAAGTAATTAAAAGGTCTGGGGTTGATTACAGGTGTGTGGTTTTGCATTTGGAAGCTGTTGCTGTGACCAGACAACATGCGGTCTAAGGAACTCTCAATTGAGGTGAAGCAGAACATCCTGAGGCTGAAAAAAAAGAAAAAATCCATCAGAGAGATAGCAGACATGCTTGGAGTAGCAAAATCAACAGTCGGGTACATTCTGAGAAAAAAGGAATTGACTGGTGAGCTTGGGAACTCAAAAAGGCCTGGGCGTCCACGGATGACAACAGTGGTGGATGATCGCCGCATACTTTCTTTGGTGAAGAAGAACCCGTTCACAACATCAACTGAAGTCCAGAACACTCTCAGTGAAGTAGGTGTATCTGTCTCTAAGTCAACAGTAAAGAGAAGAGTCCATGAAAGTAAATACAAAGGGTTCACATCTAGATGCAAACCATTCATCAATTCCAAAAATAGACAGGCCAGAGTTAAATTTGCTGAAAAACACCTCATGAAGCCAGCTCAGTTCTGGAAAAGTATTCTATGGACAGATGAGACCAAGATCAACCTGTACCAGAATGATGGGAAGAAAAAAGTTTGGAGAAGAAAGGGAACGGCACATGATCCAAGGCACACCACATCCTCTGTAAAACATGGTGGAGGCAACGTGATGGCATGGGCATGCATGGCTTTCAATGGCACTGGGTCACTTGTGTTTATTGATGACATAACAGCAGACAAGAGTAGCCGGATGAATTCTGAAGTGTACCGGGATATACTTTCAGCCCAGATTCAGCCAAATGCCGCAAAGTTGATCGGACGGCGCTTCATAGTACAGATGGACAATGACCCCAAGCATACAGCCAAAGCTACCCAGGAGTTCATGAGTGCAAAAAAGTGGAACATTCTGCAATGGCCAAGTCAATCACCAGATCTTAACCCAATTGAGCATGCATTTCACTTGCTCAAATCCAGACTTAAGACGGAAAGACCCACAAACAAGCAAGACCTGAAGGCTGCGGCTGTAAAGGCCTGGCAAAGCATTAAGAAGGAGGAAACCCAGCGTTTGGTGATGTCCATGGGTTCCAGACTTAAGGCAGTGATTGCCTCCAAAGGATTCGCAACAAAATATTGAAAATAAAAATATTTTGTTTGGGTTTGGTTTATTTGTCCAATTACTTTTAACCTCCTAAAATGTGGAGTGTCTGTAAAGAAATGTGTACAATTCCTACAATTTCTATCAGATATTTTTGTTCAAACCTTCAAATTAAACGTTACAATCTGCACTTGAATTCGGTTGTAGAGGTTTCATTTCAAATCCAATGTGGTGGCATGCAGAGCCCAACTCTCGAAAATTGTGTCACTGTCCAAATATTTCTGGACCTAACTGTATATATATATATATATGAAAAAATATATAGGAATATATGTTTTAGCCCATTTTTATGCTATCGCTAATGCTGATTTGCTGGTTAAACCCTAAAATAGCAGCTGCATTCCCTGCCTCAGCTTTTACAGTGGCTCCGATACTTCCTCGAGATTGGCTATGCTGTTCCATTTGATGTGACAAATGAAAAGCCAAAACAGCTGTGCCTGGCACTATGTGAGCCCGATCTGGCGGAATTATTCTTTGACAATGTGTCAAATTGTGCCAGACCTTTTTTTAGGGAAACAATATGCATAAATTGAATCGCACATTTTTTACATTTGCCAAGACCTGCAAATTTCATAAAGTCAATTCTTATTGAATCAATTTTCTCATTTCTATTTGTGATATATATTATTAAAGGTATTTTAGACCTGATGAGCTTGGTGTATTTACTTTGAACATTTATGGTAGAAAGATCGTATAATCACCTTTAAAAATGATGCCACCTAATGAGCATAACTCATTTTAATGTGCATTTTAACATCAGGATTATACAGTCATGCTGACATATATTTACAAAGTAAGTCTATCAGCTTCACTGGGTCTACAAAATCTGTTTAAATATGTAAAAAGTCAGGTATGGGGAGAACAATTTTCTGGGCCTATCCTAAAAAAAAACCTATTCCTAACCAGGAGCTAAAATTTATTGGTAATCTGACATTCCGTCCGGATTCTGCTTGATTGACAGATCCTATTAGGAGTTTGTATGTTCTCCCCGTGTTTGCATAGGTTTCCTCCATGTTCTTGGGTTTCCGTTCACAATCCAAAGACATACAGATAGGGAATTTAGATTGTGAGCCCCAATGGGGACAGAGATTATCGTGTCTGTAAAGCGCTGCAATAAATAAACAAAAATAAATAGAATCAGGAGGGGATATCAAATTTTAGGAACATGTGTAGTTCCTATTGGTTAGGAACAACTTATTGGGAAATCTCATTGGGATTTGATCCTTAAACAACCAATCAGATTCCAGCTCTCATTTTGGAAAGGATTTTTGCAAAATTAAAAGGGACAAATTGATGGCTAAGGGCAACTACACTAGTTTTAACAAATTACCCGAATATGTCTTAAATCTGTAATATCTAAGCAGGTGTCCCCTCCCCCTTCTAATTGTGTAGAGATAAAAAAAAAAGAGAAAAAACATAAAGCCTCAAATCCTTTTCCTTACAGCCTCGAACCATCTCTAAAAAAAAATAAATAATAATAATAATAATGTATCTCTTTTTATAGCGAGAAAGTTAGAGTTTAGACTCATGCCCACGAGCACAATGGAAAGTTTTCCCCTCTCCCTGTCACAGATGCTCACGACAGTGGAGTGATTGGCAACGAGAAGAGCATGGAAATAAAATTGTTCACACACTAATGAATAGAAGCTTGATTGCAAGATCCTGTTTGGAAAATTATAGTGCTACACACAAGCCATACAATTACATCAAAAATGCTGCATATTCATTTCATCTACTTTGCATAGAGATTAACAAGCAGACTCTAAAATCAAAGCTAACACCAAATTTAGTCACAGGTTAGAAACTAAATAGCATTGTTTGATGGATATGAATCTATACCACCTGCCTGCACGCTGATTGCTCGCAGCTTAACATGGCTACAAAACTTGTGAGGTTTTTGGGGGGGATTTTTTTTTTCAATTCTTTCTTTTATTTCATTTCAAGGAGTCATTATGTATGTATGTAAAATATTTGTAGCTGGAATCGATAATTTCATTGTAAAAAAAAATGATTTGATCCTAGTCTAGTGGTAGAGAAACAGTCATTGGATTTTTTTTTTCTATTAATAATCGAGAAAACCATCATTAACATGCAGTTAATTCAATAATTATATTAATATTTTTGTAGTTAGACACTGTATAAATAGCTATATATATATATCTATATATATTCATTTTTTCCACACAGCTTTGTGTGTGCGTATATATATATAAATATATATATATATATATATATATATATATATATATACATATATATATATACATATGTATATATGTAACTAAACACTTTATAATTATAACTAGATTTTATATATATATATATATATATATATATATATATATATACACAGACCAAAGGTTAGGACATACTTTCTCATTCAAAGAGTTTTCATTATTTTCATGACTCTGAAAATTGTAGATTCACATTGAAGGCATCAAAACTATGAGTTAACACGTGGAATGAAACACTTAACAACTGAAAATATGTCTTATATTCTAGGTTCTTCTGTATATATATATATATATATATATACACATTTTTTTAATGTCGTTATATAATTTACTAGCTGAAGTACCTGTCTCTGTCTGTCTGTGTCTATTTGTCTCTGTCCATCTCTATCTGTCTGTCTCTGTGTCTGTCTCTGTCTGTCTGCGTGTCTGTCTGTCTGTGTGTCTGTCTGGGTGTCTGCGTGTCTGTCTGCGGGTGTGTCTCTGTGTGTCTGTCTCTGTGTTTCTGTCTCTGTGTGTTTGTCCCTGTGAGTTTGTCTGTGTCTGTCTCTATCTCTGTGTCTGTCTGTCAGTCTCGTTCCAGGTCTGTCTCTTTCCCTGCCTTTCTTGTTCCAGGTCTGTTTCTTTCCCTGTCTGTCTCTTTCCCCATCTGTCTCTTTCCCCATCTGTGTCATTCCAGGTCTGTCACATTCCAGGTCTGTCTCATTTCCTGTCTATCTCTTTCTAGGTCTGTCTCTTTCCCCAATCGTCTCTGTCTCTTTCCCTGTCTTTTTCCTTGTCTCTGTCTCTTTTCTTGCTTTTGTCTCTTTCCCTGTTTTTGTCTCTTTCCCTATCTGTCTCTTTCCCTGTCTGTCTCTTTCCCTGTCTGTCTCTTTCCCTGTCTCTTTCCCTGTCTCTTTCCCTGTCTGTCTGTGTCTGTCTGTATGTGTCTGTCTGCCTCTTTCTCTTTGACTGTCTGTCGCTCTCTGTTTCTTTCCCTGTCTGTCTGTCTTTCCCTGTCTGTCTGTCTCTTTCCCTGTCTGCCTCTTACTCTGTCTCTGTCTGTGTCTATGTCTGTCTCTCTCTATCCATCTCCCCCCCGACATCTTATTACCTCACACATAAGCTTCTTATACTAATAATTTATTTTGTTCCTATAGCAACCACTCACAGCTGCTATTAATAACCTATAGCTCGCAGCTCCATTGATTTTAATAGAGGCAGGTTTTTTGGAGAGTAATTGTAAAATGCGGGGTTAAATTTTCCTGTGAAAACATAGTCTATGACATTCCCTGAGTCACATGGGGTATCTATGCAAAATTTTATAAAACAATCTAAATTATTAATATATATATTTGTTTAAATTAATGTATTTAATTGTATAATATATAGTTGAAACCAGATGTTTACATCCACTATCTGTAAATTTTTGGTCAATTAGGAACCACAATTATTTATTTGTGCCAAATGCCAGAATAATGACAGAGAGAATGTTTTGAGGCATTTACATTACTTTCTGCAAAGCCAAAAGTTTACATACACTTAAGGCCCCGTCACACACAGAGATAAATCTTTGGCAGATCTGTGGTTGCAGTGAAATCATGGACATATTGTTCCATTTGTACACAGCCACAAACCTGGCACTGATTGTCCACAATTTCACTGAAACCACAGATCTGCCGCAGATGTATCTCTGTGTGGGACAGGGCCTTAAGAGTACTATGCCTTTAAACAATATGGGACAGCCCATATGATGATCTCATGTCTTTGGAAGCGTC
The DNA here is from genome assembly GCF_048569485.1 of Anomaloglossus baeobatrachus. NCBI lineage: Eukaryota > Metazoa > Chordata > Amphibia > Anura > Aromobatidae > Anomaloglossus > Anomaloglossus baeobatrachus. The sequence goes on from NC_134361.1 coordinate 184,251,535, forward strand.
TGATAGGTTTAATGGCAACATTTGAGTTCATTAGAGACACACCTGTGGATGTATTTTAATGTACACCTGAAACACATTGCTTCTTTGTGTAGCATGATGGGAAAGTCAAAAGAAATCAGCCAAGATCTCAGGAAGAGAATTGTGAACTTGCACCAGTCTGGTTCATGCTTTGGTGCAATACCTGAAGGTGCCTCGTTCATCTGTACAAAAAATTATACGCAAGTACAAACAAGATAGGAATGTCCAGCCATCATACCATTCAGGAAGGAGACGGGTTCTGTGTACCAGAGATGAATGTGCTTTGGTTAGACGTGCATATCAACCCAATAATAAAAGCAAAAGACCTTGTGAAGATGCTGGAGGAAGGTGGTCAGATTGTGTTATTATCCACAGTGAAACGAGTACTATCTCATCATGGGCTGAAAGGGCACTCTGCCAGGAAGAAGTCATTACTCCAAAAGAAACATGAAAATGCCAGATTAATGTTTGCAAATGCACACAGAAACAAAGATCTTAGTTTTTGGAGACATGTCCTCTTGTCTGACGAAGCTAAAATTGAACTGTTTTGCCATAATGACCATCGTTACATTTGGAGAAAACAGGTAGGTACTTTGATGCCTAAGAACACCATCCCAACTGTGAAACACGGTGGTGGCAGCATCATGTTGGCCGGTTGATTAGCTGCAGGATGGACTTGTGCACTTCACAAAATAGATGGCATTATGAGGAAAGAAGGTTATATGGCAATACTGAAGCAACAGCTCAAGATATCAGCCAGGAACTTAAAGCTTGGGTGGATATGGGTCTTCCAAATGGACAATGACCCAAAGCATACTGCCAAACTGGTTACAAAGTGGCTTAAGGATAACAAAGTCAATGTTTTGGAGCGGCCATCACAAATCCCTGAACTCAATCTTATGAAAATGTATGGGCAAAGCTGGAAAGACCGGTGCGAGCAAGACGACCTACAAACATGGCTCAGTTACACCAGTTCTGTCAGGAGGAATGGGCCCAAATTCTACCAATTAGTGTCATACAGTTTAAGGGCAATGGTACCAAATACTAATGAAATGTATGGAAACTTTTGACTTTGCAGAAAGTAATACAAATGCATTAAAACATTATCTCTCTCTTAGGGGTGCTTTACACGTTGCGACATCGCTACCGATATATCGTCGGGGTCACGTCATTAGTGACGCACATCCGGCGCCGGTAGCGACACCGCAATGTGTGAATCCTAGGTGCGACGATGAACGAGCACAGAAGCGTACAATATCGCTGATCTGTGTAACGTCATTCATTTCCATAATGTCGGGTCGACCGCAGGTACAATGTTATTTGTCGTTCCTGCAGCTCCACACATCGCTGTGTGTAAACCCGCAGGAGCGACAAACATCTCCTTACCTGCGTCCCGACGGCAATGTGGAAGGGAGAAGGTGGGCGGGATGTTATGTTCCGCTCATCTCCGCACTCCGCCTCTATTGGCCGGCCGCTTAGTTACGTCGCTGTGACGCCGCACGCACCTCCCGCTTGAAGGAGGGATTGTTCAGCGGTGACAGCGACGTCGCCGAGCAGGTATGTGCGTGTGAAGCTGCCATAACGATAATGTTCGCAGCAATCACCACACATCGCATGTGCGACGGGGGGCGGGTGCTATCGCGCTGGACATCGCTAGCAATTGCTAGCGATATCGCAACGTGTAAAGTACCCCTTATTATTCTGGCATTTGGTAAATATAAATAATTTTGGTTCTTAATTGACCTAAAACCGGAAAGGTTTATTCTGATTTCATGTCAGATAGTGAGAAAAACCTGCAGATGTGTCTTTTTAGATAGTGTATGCAAAATTCTGGTTACAACTGTATATAGTTAAGACAGAACTTTGTGAGTTGACAAACCGTTACTGTAGGCGATTCCTTTCCTCAGCAAATTTATAGTGAATTCTAGCTTCAAAACACTTTTATAGCAATGTAGGCCTGGAACTTGAAATACAAAATAATTATATGGGATATTTTATTACCTAAGACATTATCTGTCAGCAGGTTTTTGCTAGCTCATCTGAGTAGCATGATGTAATCAAAGAGATCCTGAATCCAATGAAGTTTCACTTAAGTTACTGGCTGCAGCCATTCTGACACAATCTGCATTTTTAGGTTTAGTCATGTAGCTGAGTCCAGGGAGCTGTCCCCTAAGACATTATATGTCAGCAGATTTTTACTAGCTCATCTGAGCAGCATGATGTAAGCAAAGAGATCCTGAATGCCATGATGTATCACTTAAGTTACTGGCTGCAGCCATTCTGACACAATCTGCATTTTTAGGTTTAGTCATGTAGCTGAGTCCAGGGAGCTGTCCCCTAAGACATCTGTCAGCAGATTTTTTACTAGCTCATCTGAGCAGCATGATGTAAGCAAAGAGATCCTGAATCCCATGATGTATCACTTAAGTTACTGGCTGCAGCCATTCTGACACAATCTGCATTTTTAGGTTTAGTCATGTAGCTGAGTCCAGGGAGCTGTCCCCTAAGACATTATCTGTCAGCAGATTTTTTACTAGCTCATCTGAGCAGCATGATGTAAGCAAAGAGATCCTGAATCCCATGATGTATCACTTAAGTTACTGGCTGCAGCCATTCTGACACAATCTGCATTTTTAGGTTTAGTCATGTAGCTGAGCCCAGGGAGCTATCTCCGCCCACACCAGACTCTCTATAGAGAGTGAGTTGTGAGTGAGTTGTCAATTACAGGACGGGGCGTGCCAGACAACATGGCACAAGGCAACTAGTCATAGCAATGATAATCACCAAGAGATAAAGCCTTTAGTTTAAGTAAACAACAGCAGGAAGCCTGATAAGAGAGGCATAGATAATTTTTTGTTTTTTAACCCCTACAGCATGCTGTCCTCAGGTTACACAGCAAAAACCCGCTGACATTCACTTTAAAGAGTCGAAAGACAGATTTTTTTTTATCACACACAAGTCGCATTGGTGGAATGCATTATTTTTATGAATATCCATTATCTCAAAACCTAGAACCAATTCAGCAAAAGTAGTAGATTATTTTTAATTCAGCACCCTCAATATACCCTAAATCCATTCAAAAAACCATGGCACCTGAAATTTTTTTTTTTTGTAGACCTGTGTTATCGAAGGTACAAGTGCTACCCGTAAAAATCACAGATAGAACTGGTATGCAAAATTTGGATAGCTATATGAGCCCTTAATACTGCATTTTTTACCGCTGTGGTTTTTATGCATGGAAATTTGTTGCATCAAACAGTTCAAGAAAAGTAGATGTGATTTCATGAAAACTCTGCCTGAGAACAACCATTTTTCGGGGCTTACTCTCCTTCTCCTTTGTTTTATGCTACATCAGTATTTTTCAATTGATTTGACAACGGAGGAACAGCTTCTAATCTTGGGATACGTTCAGACAGTGTATTTTGATGCACTCAAAAAATGTTTTAATGCTTTTTTGGCATCATTTATAGTGGACCCACTCTAAAAGACTCCTCAAAAATACTGTCAGAACATAACCTTGCCACTTGCAAATAGCGATGGGCGGACCCGGACTGTAAAAGCCTGGATCCGCGTGATTTCAAAAGAACGTGAGCATTGACCATGGGTCCAGAGTTCTGAGGGAACTCCGGGTAACGATTCGGCACTGTCAACTTGGGTAATAAAAAATAAATAAATGAAAAATAAAGAAAAAAAGGAGAAAGGAGAAAGCAGGCAGCCTATACTTACCAAGTCTCCTTCGCGGCTGTAACGCTACTTCCGGGGCCGCTCATTATCGTTCATACATATTCACTGCTTCCCCCACACACTGGCAGTCCCCGCATATCTGATTGGTTGCAATCTGTTATGCCTCCACCCTGAGTGGCAGCGTGTCTGACTGCTTTCAATCTAAGGCACTGTGTGTATGTCTATATTGGTGTAAAAATATATAAATAAATTGTCATAGGGTCCCCCATATTATGATATCCAACACAAATAAAGCATATGCCACAGGCTGCACCCCCCAGCCATGCACTTATCTTCGCTGTGTATCAAAGTAAAAAGAACCCAGGCTGCTTTTTTAAAAAATTATTTCCCCCACAATTTTGATACCCAGCCATGATAAAGCCAACAGCTAAGGACTAGTATTCTCAGGCTAGGGAGAACCATGCTTATTGAGCCCCCCCAGCCTTAAAATAGCAGCCTGCAACCGCCCAGTATTGTCGCAGCTCATCCCAATTGCCCTGGTGCAGTGGCAATTGGGGTAATAAGGTGTTAATAACAGCTCACAGTTGCCACTAAGCCTTTGATTAGTAATGAGAGGCATCTATGAGATCCCCCATCACTAATCTGTATGTGAAAAGAAAAAAACACTAGCACCGAAAAAATCCTTTATTTGAAATATAATATAAAAAAACCTCTTTCATCCCTTTATTAACCCCCAAAACATCCAGGTGTGACATAATCCACACAAGGTCCCATGGCGATTCCAGCTCTGCTGCATTACTGAAGGCACAGCACATGGGCACAGAACATGACCGCCTGCTGTGGGCTTCAGGCAGAAATTGAGCCTTAGCAATGAGCTTTAACTCAGGTTATTAGCAGTCACGGCTGGAAGCTCCCATGCTTCTCCTCTTGTGTCTGCAGGTAACCTGACCTCAGGTGATCTCACTGAACTGAGTGACCTCACCTAAGGTGAGGTCACTGAATTCACAGACCTGCATTTCCTAGCATTTTTTGCCAAGAGATGCAAATTTGGTGCTGTAATTTATACACCATATTCTTGCACCCAATCCACACCTCCTGGCAAAAACGCATCAAAACACCATGCGGTTTTGATGCAAAAGTGATACTTTTTTTTTTTTTTTTTTTGCAGGAGGTGTAGATTTGGTGCAGGAATGGCGTAAATATTTCAGAACCAAATCTGCATCTCTTGGCCAAAAAATGCATTAAAAAAAGTATTGACACCGTTTCAGTGCAATCTTCTGCCAGGAGATGCAAATTTGGTGCTGAAATTTCTGCACCAGATTTACCAATTACCCCAATTCCCACCGCACCAAGTCAATCGGGATGAGCTGGGTAAAGTTCCGGGACTGACACATTTAATGGATGCGATAGTCCTGGGTGGCTGCAGACTGCTACTTTTAGGCTGTGTGGGCTCAAGAAGCATGGGTCTCCACAGCCTGAGAATACTAGCCCCCAGCTGTTGCCTTTATCATGGCTGGGTATCAAAATTGGGGACGACCGTATGCCTTTTTTAAAAATTATTTATTTAAATAATTTTTAAAAAGCCGCATGCGGTCCCTCTTATTTTGATACATTGCCAAGATAAGCACACAACTAGAGGCTGCAGCCTGTAGCTGTATGCTTTATCTGTGCTGGGTATCATAATATGGGGTGACCCTATGCCAATTTTTGTATTTATTTATTTTTGCATTAATTTAGACAGACAGACGTGCGGGCTGCCGCTGGGCTACAAAGCAGTGCATATGCATGAAGGATAATGAGCAGCCCCGGAAGTAGCATTACAGATGTGGGAAGACTGGAAAGTATAAAGCATTTGCTTCAATCCCCCTATCCCTTCTACCACCATTTTTTAAGAGCTTGATTTGGGTCTGCATAGACTTGCATGGGACCGCCGTCTGGCCAGTTATCCAGGATCAATTCTTGGGCCTGAACTAGGTTTTTTTTAAGCCCGGTTGGACCCGCTGATCCCAGGTATCTGCGAGTCCGCCCATCACTACTTGCCAATAAAGAATATTTAGGGCTATAGACACCTTTGACATGGGGAAAAAATGTTTTTGTTTTTTGTTTTTTTACAAATCTGTTTACTGGAGATGAGTCTAATCTTATGAAATTCTCAGGTTACAGCAAATTCAAATAATTTGCAATTTGATTTGTGAAAATGACCCCCAAAAATGCCTTTTTACACATTGTAGAAGATTGCTTCAGTCACAGAAGGTTGACATGACCTCAGGTGCGTCCACATGGGTTTCCTCTTAATGCCTTTAATGCCTTGCAGCTATTATGTCACAAAATATAATGCAGGTCATACTATCATAGTCTGTAAAAAAGTCTGGGCATGGAATGCAGGAGCTATGTTAAGGCAATTTAAGACAGTGAAAGTGCGTAGGAGCTCACAGCTTAGAGCTAGAAATAGAAAGAGAACCAGTGGCATAAGTGGAGTCTGATCAGACCCGGTGCAAAGTTTGAGTCTAAGCCCCTCCCCTTGCATGTTGGTCAGGTTTATGGGCCATTGTAGCATTCTAAATCCTATAAAGGTATTCGTGTTGCCGCCCCTTTCTTCTTTGTGTCGTAAAGTCCCCAATCAGTACTAATGTCCCCCGTTCTCGGCCACTTAATGGTAAATATGTCCCCCATCCAGGTAAATATTTCCCCATCAACTCCCTGTAAAGGGGAGCAAATGCTGGGCCAACCAGGCTCTGCTTTATTTCACCAGATTGAACCTGTGTTTGTGATCCATCCCGGACAGGTGGTGTGACACTTACTTCAGTTTTCAGGGGAGCGTCCATGACGCGCCCACGGGGTCAGGAGTTTACTCGTCACCGGGCCAGTGGTGCTTGGGGTTGCTGTGAATGGCCTGACCCGGCTTCATGACACCGTCGGTGTCAATAAAAAAAGCGTGATCGGTGTAGGGGGATGCTGGGGGTTTGCTTTGCAGCGGCACCTGTAGTATGCGGCCAACGATCAGCCGCCGCTGCAAGATGTTGCTCTCCTCCGGGGCGGATGGTCACGCAGCTCAGATGGTCCAGCTCCCCATTGGTGGAGCTTGGCCCCAGGGAGGACGAAGGTGGCGGGATAGCGGCCATTGGCGCCGGAGCATGCAGAGATGGCGCCGGCAATGACGGGACAACACCAGGACTACAGACAAAGTTCTTTTACTCACTGTGTCAAGTCATCACCCTTGGAGTACCGATTTCTGCCGTGATGGGCCCCAGCCGATCCCGGATGATTCAGAGGCCACCACCGGTGTTGTGGAGTGGGAGACCTTCCTTCCTTGAGCTTGTAGTGTGGATCCCTGTGGCATGGCGCTACTTGGGGATCCTAGTGTCCTTGGGTTTAGTTCCCATCCCGTTCGCAAGCAGCGCGGATCCGCTGTGGGGCCTGACTGTAATCATGACTCCGGACCCTATATGCTGCTGTGCCCCCGGACATTTGTGGTGGGCAATGGGATGTGAAATCCCCCTTCCCTGCACATCCTGATGGTGCACGTGAAGTGTATGCCACCCTAGTGTTTTGCACTCTGACTGCGCAGCGCCGGTCCTGAGGTTAGGTTTTCTTGTCGGCTACCGTATTTTTCCTCTGTCTCACCAACTCCCCTGGTCGTCTCCGATCTCTTCCAGTCTGCCCGGTACTAACTGTGAAAGCTCTGAAGCACTCTCCACAGCCACCATGGTCCTGTGAGTCCCTGATGTTCTGGCACTCTCTCAGTCATTACCGGGAGAGCTCTGAAGCACTCCTCCCGGTCGGTCCCTCTGAGGAGAGCTTATGCAGCACACCCCTCAGCGACCCAAATACTTCTATGTCTCAGACTGTTCTGCTGTAAAAATTGTGTGCTCTCTCTTTTCCCTCACGCTGCCCCCACCTTTCTGATGACTCACTGGTGCTAGGGAAGTCCCATTGCTTTGGTGACCAACTCTAGCCTAGTTTCTGTGGGAAAGCTGCTAAGCTGTGTGTTGTGTAACTGATGACTCATTTCCTGGCTGTGTTGTGTAAGTGAAAACCAGTGGTTAACCTCTTCTTTACCCGGGATGAGCATTGCACCTTAAGTCAGATGCAATACCCTGTGGCGACTAAGCCTCATGGGCCCCACATTCACCTCCCCGCAGCCAGTCATCATTGTAGATATGACAGGACAACACATCACACAGAGAATTTCTTTACAAAACAACATGGAACAGTTTATTTGTTCTTCAATCTTTTCAACAGACATGACCATTTCTATCCTGTTCTGCTGCTGCTGCTGTTGTCTGGGGTACTACTTCTGCCTAGCCCTCAACCTGAGTATTAGCCTTCCAGGTGCCAAACCTAAGTTTCTACCTGACCCCGTTCTTGTCTCCGCTTGTACCCATGTCCAAACGCTGCCTCAGACGGCTACACGAAGCTCGTCCCGAGGTGGGCTGTAGACTACACACAGATGGATCCTCGACGGGCCCAAGTTATCAAGCACTGTCTACATACCTGGAACCCCACTGAAGAACTAACGTCCACCAGGCCTGTCTCAATAACCAACCATCTGGCTCTCTGTCACTCCTCCCATCCTGGCTCTCTGTTCTCTCAGCAATCGGAAAGTGCCTACTATACTGCACATAGTAAAACCTTCAATTACTCCTTATCTAGCTAGCATTATTATACTCTACATTATATGGTTAATACATCAGTCACACATAACAGATTATACTTTATGTTACTATTAAATACACATTATAATAAAACACAATCTTCAATAAAACAATTTAAAGTCTCAGCCGCTGGATGGAGTCGACCACTGCACTGCTCCAGCTCTGCAAAACTTGCAGCCCGAATTCTCCAGCAGCAGCAACACTTAGACAGACATTTTATAAAACACGACTGTTAAGGTACACATAATATAAACACCATAGGAATGCGGTAATCTGGCCACCTCCTACCTCCCCATCCTGATATGTCTCCATCATGGCCCCATCCTGGTATATGTCCTCATCATGGCCCCATCTTGATATATATGTCCCCATCATGGCCCCATCCTGGTAAATATCTCCCCATTATAGCCCTATCCTGGTATATATGTCCCCATTGTGCCGCCCCTGCAGCGATCGAACCGCTCGGATCCGGGGTCTGCAGTGGCTCGAGGGTATCCAGACCCGGGGGCTTGGGGCCACTTCAAATGTAAAGGGGGTATTTACAGGGAATAAGAGTTTGTGACGCCACCCGTGGTTCACGGTAAGGGGAGTACCACCGCTGCCGATGGGAGTACCCGGGGGAGATAGAGTGGGGCAGCTAGATGACGTTTCCCTCCATGGGTAGGGGAGGCCCCGGGACTCTGGATGGTGAAAGTGGTGTAGGGGAGCGTGGTGCAGGTTGGAAGCAGGGGAGGGCAGCATACTCACTCAGGGGGTGTTGGTGAAGATGCGACCGTAAAGCAGACTCTGACAACAAGGTAAACCAAGTCTCTGGGTACCACTGCCCTCTTGGGGGAGCTCGTCTGGGTATCCGTCCCCTCTGGTACTGCCGGGTGGTCCGGAGCCTGCCTTCATGTACAAATTAGAAGTGTTCTGGTGGCCTGTTGGGTTACAGCTGTCCGGGTCCCACTCCCTACTTGTTGGTAGTGGAGCTGTGCTCTCAAGGGCTCACGCTTGGGATTTCTGTGGGCTGCCTGGGATGGAAAGCCTTATCCCCCTCGTTGCGCTAGAGCCCCTGATCTCTAAGCTTCTTGGGGACAGTCCATAAAGTCACTATCCTCCACAGGTTAATTGCCGGGTTGCCTGAAGCTACTCCCCGACCTAGGGTCCTGTACCCTGCCGTACTTTCGGTCCCGGACCAGTTATTAGACTCAAGCTGCTGACTGTCCTCCATGACCGGGTCTACACACCCAGCCTCAATACCCTACGACCGGGTCTCCGACTCCTCCGGGCCCAGACCACTGTCTGCGACCCAAGCTGTAACATACAGGGAGCCACAACTCCCTCAGCTCCTCACTTCTCGAGGGCTAATACTACTCTGCTCTCTACTTCCCTCCCACCAACCAACCTGACCCCTAGGTTGGCGGCCCTATTCCAGCTCAGCAGCCCACTAGTGTGTCTGACAGGGTGTGGTGTGAGGTGTGTTTGGGATTTGGACTCTGATGGAGGCAGTACCATAGGTTGGGAACCCAGAACCATAAAGGGTTGAGCCCAGCACTAAAGAGTAGAAAGTGCAGTACCCGAACCATCTGAGCTGCGACACCATCCGCCCAAGAGGACAGCACCCGCAGCGGCGGCTAATCCCTGGCCGCACACCACAGGTGGTGTCACACGACAACTACTCCCAACATCCTCAACCCCTTCATCCTCATCTCCCCACCATCATCCCATCATCCATCCCTTTGTGGACACCTCGGGGTCACGAAACCAGTCAGGGCCACTCGTGACATTCCCTGACCCTCACCGGCCCTGTGACGAGTATTCCCAAGGCCCTGTGGGGTGCTTCACTGGCATATTCATTGCTCCACATGGCCACTATTATGTGTGTGGAGAGCAGTGAATATCCATAGTCTTTAATACTGACACACATAAGGACTTGGCACCTGTCCACACTGCCAAAAGTTCCTGGTTTACTAACCACAGTATCACTGTACTTGATTGGTCAGCAAACTCGCCTGACCTAAACCCCATAGAGAATCTATGAGAGACACCAGAGCCAACAATGCAGACAAGCTGAAGGCTGCTATCAAAGCCACCTGGGCTTCCATAATACCTCAGCAGTGCCACAGGCTGATCACCTCCATGCCACGCTGCATTAATGCAATAATTCATGCAAAAGGACCCGACCAAGTATTGAGGTATTTACTATACAGACTTTTCAGTGGGCGCCAACATTTCTGAGTTTAAAATAATTTTTTCAGTTGGTCTTATATAATATTCTAATTTTTTGAGGAGGTGGGCGGGATGTTACGTCCCGCTCATCTCCACCCCTCCGCTTCTATTGGCCAGCCGCTGTGTGACGTCGCTGTGACGCCAAAAGTCCCTCCCCCTTCAGGAAGAGGATGGGTGCCGCCCACAGCGACGTCGTCCGGGAAGTAAGTACGTGTGACGGGGTTAACGACTTTGTGCACCACGAGCAACTAATTGCCGGTGACACACAAACGACGGGGGCGGGTACGATCGCTCGTGCGATCACACGATAGATCGTTCCGTGTGACGTCGCCTTAACAGAAATAAACACTTGAAATAGATCACTCTGGGTGTAATGACTCTATATAATATATAGCAATAGATCCCTCTCTGTGTAATGACTCCATATAATATACTGTAGTAATAGATCACTCTGTGTGTAATGACTGTATATATGTTGCGTCCGGGTGGTGGAAACACTGGACCGTACACCGGATTCCCCTGGTGAGGCAGCCAGGGCGGTCACCCCGCCAGAGGGCCTTGATGCACGGCAGCCGAAGCACTAATGGTAGCAAGACAGTCTGTATAGAGAGCTGGAAAGTAGATGTCCCTGGGAACACAGAGTTCTAGACGGTAGTCCGGGTGATGAGGCTCAGGGTACGAGGCCGGGTTGTAAGGTCAGGCGGAATCCGGAACCTGCTGAGCGAGATGGCAGGTCACCAAACGGAGCCAGGGACCGGAGACTGGCGGAACTGAAGAGGTGGTGGAACATCAGCCGACAGTCACTGTCAGGAGTACTGGAGCAGACGTGGTCATGACCGGCTGGCGTGGCAGGACAGGCTCTGCGAGACAGACAGGGGTTAATACTGGACAAAGCAATACGGGGACCTGAACTCCTAGCTTACTAAACACGTGGAACAGGCCCCGCCCACCAGGAAAGAGAATCCTCTTATACCCTGTACCTGTCTATGCAATATCCTGTTTCTAGACGCTGGCCCTTTAAGAGAGGGTCAATGACCGTGCACGCGCCCTAATGCACATGCGCGAGGCCCGTGTGCCAGAAGCCAGAGCAGGAAGTGGTGCAGAAGAAGCAGGAGTGCCCGGCAGTGTGTCCTGCGTCGCAGAAGGGGCGCCGGGAGCGGGGAGCAGGACGTGGAGGGTGCAGGCGAGGGAGAGGAAGTAGGGACTGGAGCAGTGAGCAGGGGGCGCCGTCGGGGACCGGAGAGCAGGGCACAGGAACCGGGGAGCGGGCCACGGGGACCGGAGAGCGTGACAATATAATATGAGTTTCAGTTTTTGTATTGAATTACTTAAATAAATTAACTTTTTGATGATACTGTATTCTAATTTAGTGAGATGCACTTGTAACTGGGCATGTCTGTACCCACCACACCTATACTGCGATCCGCTGCCACAATTCCCTTTCTGCACTTGTACCTACCTCGCATTTCTTGCTATGTCCTTTTTGGGAAGGGTTGAATAATTAGCGTTGAAAAGATTTTCAAGACTTAATTATAGTGTTGTGCAAAAAGTATGATAAAAGCAAAAGTGTCAATGTCAACAGAAAGTATAGCGTTAAAGGAAAAAATAAACATACTATGATTACTAATGCTGGTGCCACTTGCAATAATAGAAGCATCAATGCCAGCCTAAGAACTAGCTGTCCAGCCTCAATATACTACCAAACACGGGTCACAATTGACCTCCTTGTCTCGTCAAGTGCATCAGTGGGGAGGAAGCAGAGGGCATTATGGAATATATAGTGCACAACTCATCTCAGTCAGAGCAGGATGATGTTACCTCTGACAGCGACACCATCAGATTCAGTCATGCTTATGCAAAGAAAATAGTCTACCTGATGATAAATAACATAGAGGGATAATTTTTGGATCTGATTAAAGTTTCAGATTTTTCTCCTCTAATAGTCTTTTGTAGTTGATAAAGACTGGATGTTAAATTCCTTTTTTGATGCCTAATTTTTGTCTGTCTTCCTTAAAACTGTACATGCTTTCTCTCGACACTGGAAATATGTTTAAGAGTCTGTGCGCACTGGGAAATTTGTTTTTCTTAAGAAAAATCCGCACCCTCTGGCAGAATTCCGCACCCGCGGCAGAAAATGCACCAATAACGCACCCGAAATCCACATGCGGTTTTACCGCTGTTTGTTGTGGTTTTGTTGCATTTTTTCCGCGTGTTGGTCCTGGTGGTTTCTTAACCATTATTGAATGGTAAAACTGCAGGTACCTGCTGAAAAGAAGTGATATGCTACTTTTTTTTTGCTGCAGAAAATCTGCAGAAATTCTGCAGCAAAACCTGTAGGAAAAAACGCAGTGTGTGCACAGCATTTGGATTTCCCATAGATTTTGCTTGGGAAGGACTGCGGAAAAATTAGGAACAAAAACCGCATCTTTCTGCAGCAAACACCGTGGCAAATCCGCGGCAAACAACGCAGTCTGCGCACAGGGCCATTTTTACTAGTCATATCTCATCCTTTTTTCTTGTATGAAACCCGCTGTGTGAACTTGCACAAAGGCTACATTCGCATCATAAGCTTCTAGTGAGATTTTGAGGTTTCAGAATTTCTGCAGCCTTTCTGCACCTATTATGCATATTAGGCTACTTGCGGTTTTTTACATTGTGTCTTTTTAAATGTGTTTTTATTACGATTTTGTTGCTGCGGCTTTTGCATCTCTTTGGCGTGTCATGCTGCTATGTTGTTAATACATCCTGGTATTTGGCTTTGACAAAACTTTACTGATACAGTCACATTTGGATTACATGCGTTTTTGATGTGTTTCTGCAATGGAAAAGGACTAAAAATGCATGTGCAGTTTTAGCTGCAGTTTTTCCACATCTAATGGGAGTCTAATGGAAAAATCCACAAATAAAACTCAACGTATCCGCAAGAGAGCAAGATTAATCTACTGATGGTGATGGGCAGACCCACAGATACCCAGGATCCGCAGGTCCAACCAGGTTTTAAAAATCAACCTGGTTTGGGCCCAGAATTAATCCCGGATATCTGGCTGGATTCCAGTCCCCATATAAGTCTATGGGGACCCGAATAATGAACTGTAACCCCTTCACCCTCAGGCCTGAAAACACCTTCATTACCAGGCCATTTTTTACGATTCTGACCAGCGTCACTTTGACAAGTTGTAACTTTTGAACGCTTCAACAGATCCCGGTGATTGTGACATTTTTTCGTGATATATTGTACTTTATGATAGTTGTAAATTTAAGATGATATTTTTTGCATTTATTTGTGAAAATTTCAGAAATTTGGCGAAAGTTTTAAAAATGTCGCAATTTTCAAACTTTTAATTTTTATGCCCTTAAACCAGAGTCATGTCACACAAAATACTTACAAAATAACATTTCCCACATGTCTACTTTACACCAGTGCAATTTTTGAAACAACATTTTTTTTTGTTAGGAAATTAGAAGGGTTCAAACTTTATCAGCAATTTCTCATTTTTCTAACAAAATTTACAAAACCATATTTTTAGGGACCACATCACATTTGGAGTGACTTTGAGAAGAGTAAGTGACAAAAAATACCCAAAAGTGACACCATTCTAAAAACTGCACCCCTCACTCTGCTCAAAACTACATCCAAGAAGTTTATTACCCCTTTAGGTTCTTCACAGAAATCAAAGTAATATGGAAGGAAAAAATTAAAATTTTACTTTTTTACAGAAAAATGTTACTTTAGCCATTAAATTTAGCATTTTCACAATTAGGAAAAAATGCACCATACCATGTTTTCTGCATTTTCTTTTGAGTACGCCGATACCTCATATGTGGTGGAAATCAATTGTTTGGGCACAAGGTAGGGCTCGGAAGGGAAGGCGCACCATTCAAATTTTTTAAAGCAAAATTAGCTGCAATCAATAGCGGACACCATGTCGCATTTGGAGACCCCCTGAGGTGCGTTAATAATGGAGCTCCCCACAAGTGACCCCATTTTGGAAACTAGACCCCTCAAGGAATATATCTAGATGTTTGGTGAGCCCCTACAACTCCTGGGGGCTTCACAGAAGTTTATAATGTTGAGCCATGAAAATAATTTTAATTTTTTTTTACCACATAATTGTTGTTTCAACCAGGTAGGTTTTTTTTCAAGGTATCAGGAAAAAATGCACCATAAAACTTATTGTGCAATTTCTCCTGACTATGCAGAAAAATCCCGAAATACGTGATACAGGTGAAACACACAACAGATCTATTCACTAATGAGGCACCAGACTCTATTTTCCCAGGTGAAGACACTCGTATCTTCACAGCATAAATTGACATGCTGCATCTAGAGAAAGCCACGTTGCATGTCAGTTTAAGCTAAGGAGAAAAGAAGCACAGAGGGCATGGGATTTTTATCAATCCATCTACTGTGCTTGTACCGCACAACAGAGTGGCTTGGAAACAGCAAAAACACAATGTGTCCAATGTGATGTTATTCCTGACCATGGACATGCACCCTTACACATAATCCCAGTGCAAGCACTCAGTGTGGAGCACAGGATAAATATGAGCCACACTGTACAGCAATCTTTTAGAGGCAAAATGAACAAATCAATAGCGGTTGAAAAATCAGCTTTATTTATTACTTTTTTATGCCGTTCACTGTGCAGTATAGGTGCTTAGGCGGCTTTATTCCTCTGGTCAGTACGATTACAGCAATACCAGGTTTATATCATTTTTTAGGTTTGGCGACTATCACACTAAAAACCACTTTTTACAAAATAAAGGATTTTTGCATCACAGTATTTTGAAGCCTATAATTGTTTTTATTTTTCTGCCGACAGAGTCATAATGAGGACTTGTTTTTTGCGGGATGAGTTGAAGTTTTTATTGGTACCATTTTTGGTCACATAATTTTTGATCGCTTTTTATTCCATTTTTTGTGAGGCAGAATCAAGAAGAAACAGCAACTGAGGAATTGTTTGGTTTTTTTTTTATGCTGTTCTCTGTGCTGTAAAAGTGATAAGATAGTTTTATTCTTCAGGTCGGTACAATTACAGCGGTACCATATTTATATAGTGTTTTTTTCTTTTGCCGCTTTTACACCATAAAAACTATTTTATAAGGAAAAGAAAACAGTTTTTGCATTATTGCATTCTGAGAGCTATAACTGTTGTTTTTTTTGGCTGACGAGGCTGTATGGTGCTTGTTTTTGCTGGACAAGATGATGTTTTCAGTAATACCATTTTTATTTAGATATGACTTTTTGATCGCATTTTATTCCACTTTTTTGTCAGCTGTACATTGAAAAGACATAGTGTTGTGAATGTCATCCGAGTAGGTACTGGTGTGGAGCTCCCTCTGGTGGCCAGGAATGGTAATGAAGCTGAGTTGGAATCTGTGATTCAGACAGGTGATGGAATTAATTGGGAATCCAGGAAATCCTATTGCAGATCAGCCTAGTTTATTTAGGAGAGCATTGTGTGCCTGGTAGTTGCCAGTGATAAATGTTCCTGTCTGCTTCTGAAGATGGCTGGGAGTTTTCCCTTCTGATTTTCCCATTTATTTGGTGCCTGAATGTACTCCAGATAAGTTTACTGTTTCTATGCTTAATTGCTGGATTTGCACTTAAAAGAGTGTTTCTGCATATTTCATTTAGTTCTGTGTTTGGTTTTTTGAATGTGAGGATCTGTCTTTCTGCTTTTGTGACCAGGACAGTCCCTCCAGCAAGAAAGGGAGCTTGCTCCCTGGTCTGTTTTGTATTATTTGCACTTTAGAAAATTACTTGTTCTGTGATTTTGTTTCTTCCCATTATATCTGCAGTTCTGTTTAAAGTGTCAAGCACAAGAGTATCTGATATAGTGGGGGAGAATCTGTGTGGTCTCAGTATTTTTTATTATCAGGAGATTTGTATTTTTTCAGGGTTTTTTGCTGGCCGCAATCAGTTATCTGTCCTGTCCTGTTCTATCTAGTAAGTCGGGCCTCACCTTTGCTGATCTATATTTTCTATCTGTGTACTGTGTTTTCTTACATTACCGTTGTTTAATGTTGGGGGCTGGCATTTTCTTTGGGGACTACTCCGAGGCAAGTTAGGGTTCCTCATTTCTATCTTTAAGGTGTAGCAAGTTTCTCAGGCAGTGACGAGGTGTCTAGGTGTGTTAGGAACATTCCACTGCTACTTCTAGTGTTGTCTGATAGATAGGGGATTGCGGTCAGATCAGTTCCAACTACTCTTGTGGTTTTTGTTATTTCCTTATTAATGTGATTTTTCGTGATTGTCAATGGTTACCAGATCATAACAACATAGTTTTTGCTACCTTTAAAAGGGCTAACTAGTGTGACAGTTTTATAGCTTGGGTTGTTATGCACGTGGCAATATCAAATATGTGGACTTTTTTTTGTTTATTGCAATTTTTTTTACACAGATATAACTATTTATTGGAATAATTTTTTGCTCTTTATTTTCTGATTTTTTTTTATAGCTTTTTCCTTTTTCTTTAACTTTTTTTTACTTTTTCACTTAATCCCTTTATGGGACAGCACCATACAGTGCTCTAATCACAGCTCCAATGTGCTGTCAGCACTGCACTGAGAGAGTGTGTGTGATCACGCAGCAGGCATGATCACACAGGGTCTCCATGGGCTCCCAGTATTCAGGTGACCCAGAAGTCATCATGACAAGATCAAGTCACCATGACAACCTGGGGGTTCTGGTGGGGGTCCTGATCAGAAGGGAAAGGAAGTGTGATCCCTCTCCAAATACCCTATGTGTCGCAATCGGTATCAATCGTGGCAATTAGGGGGTGGCCTCTCTGACGGACCCTAGGCACGGCAGTTTGCCGACTTCACAGGACAGTCCCAAATCTGGTGCTTGACACTTCCGCAGTAGAAGCATTCTCCTGCCACTCGCCGAGACTCCTGATGCAGTCTGGACTCTGCGACTTGGTCCACCTCCATGAGCTCGTGCAAGGTAGTGGTCCTGGTGGGATGAGGAAACATGGGTTGTTTGAAGGTGGATGCCAGATGCAGGGTTGTTCTCTCTCTCGTGACTTCTCTGGCACGCTCCTGGAAGCATAAGTCTGTACAGGTTGCCAGGGAGATCAGATCCTCCAGAGTGAAAGGTACATCCCGGCCTACTAGTTTGTCCTTGATTCTACTGGACAATCCCACCCAGAAGGCTGCTACCAACGCCTTGTTGTTCCATTCAATTTCTCAGGACAGGGTGCGAAGCTTGATGGCATACTGTCCCACAGGGAGATTCCCTGGCGAATTCTCATGAACAATGAGGTACTAGCGGCGAGGTGTCCCGGATCGTTGAATACTTTGCGGAACGTAGCTAGGAAGGCAGACAGGTGTTGGATGATCGGATCATTCTTCTCCCAGAAGGGATTCATCCATGCCAGGGCCTGTCTGGTTAGATGCAACATGATGAATGCCACTTTGGAGTGATCAGTCACCAGTTGCATGGGTGACAGTTCGAAGTGCAAGGAGCACTGGTTCAGGAACCCGCGGTACAATCTTGGGTCCCCTCCATACATTGGTGGGGAGGTCAGGTGAGTTCTGGAAATGCATATCGGCGACTCCACAGGCACTGCAGTAGCAGAGGGACCCGGGTTCTGCAGAGCGTACAGACGAGAATCCACAGACACCATGTACTTCGACATGCACCTCTGTGCTTCATGCTGGCAGGAAAGTTCTCTCTGCATCTCGACAAGCTGGGAGGCATCCATGGATCCGAAGACTTGCATAGACGCCAGACGGGATTCAACGGACTTCATGTGTGCCACTAGCTTCACCTGGGTCTCTTGTTGGTGGGTGAGCTTTTGATGCATGTCTGCCAGGTAAGTAGGCTTGGTCCTGGCGGAGTCCATGACCTGAGCAAACTACTATAGTTGCCGAGGGGTGGCGAGCATACGGGGGTGGACCACAGGAATCACTTCCGGGTAATGGGACATCGGCCCTTTAAGAAAGGGGCGTGGCCACACGCACACCCTATGGGTACTCACTGAAGGCCTGCGTGTGGACTGGAAGAAGGAAGAAGCCGCGGAAGACCCTGAGGCAGGAGAGGGGAGCATGTAAGTGCTTGGCAGGAGACGAGACCGGGGACCCTGCCGAGGCTTGGGACCGGAGTTAGCCAAGATGCCGCGCTGGGGCCATGCACAGAGTACATGGGACCAGGAGACAGGTGAAGAGAGGGGTGCCCCCTCTGCAGACTGGGAGTGGGAGCATACGGGGATGCTATGTTGGAACCGAGCACTACAACTACCATGCTCTGGTGCTCGGTACTCACAATAACTAGTGATGAGCGAGCACTACCATGATCAGGTGCTCAGTACTCGTGTCGCGGGTGGAGGAGGGGACGCTGCGCTCTCCCACTGCTCGGGTCCGGCCGCTGCTGCCGCTGCTCTGTGGTGGCTCGAGCGGTGGGCCGGATCCCAGGGACTCCTCGCCCGTGAGTGAAAAGGGTGGGGATTTGATTGTGGGGGATTTAAGTATTGTCCGTGACGCCACCCACGGTTGTGGTGATATTGGTGACACCACCGCTGCTCTAGAGCGGTGACAAGGAGCAGCTTTGTTGTTAGTTCTCCCTTCCGTGGGTAGGGGGTTGGTTGTCCCGGGGCCTGGTGATGGGGGTAGGGATGGATGGCAGGCGGGTTACGGGGCCTGGTGAGGTGCAGGGTCGCGGGGGCAGCGCTGTGCCGCACGGCACGGTGGTACTCACTCAGCCAATGATGAGGATGACTCGCCCACCCCAGGGCTATGGGACACCCGGTGCCGGGCCGGACTAGTCCGGGGGTAGTCAGTGGTGGCGGGGCCCGACTCCGTGGCCCTAGTGGGTGTCAGTTTAAATATGGCTGGTGACTTGGGAGCAATTAAAGTATTTGTTTTGTGACGCCACCTGTGGTTTGCGGCTATTAAGCCGCCGCTGCTGTGTGAGGCCTCCGGGGTGATGATACGGCAGCAATGGTGGTACTGCTCCCCACAGGTGGAGCGGGGTCCTGGGGACACTGTTGGTGCTCGTGAAAGTCTATGGTGTTGTGTGGATAACACGGTGCAGGGCCGACAGGCAATGAAAGAAACAGGCAAAAACAACAGTCTCTTTACCTTCTCCTCTTTTACTTTAAGGACAGTCCAGTCCTGGGAGACCGTCACAGGTGGTGAAGGAGATCCGGTCGGCCTGGAAGTATTTGGGGTGATCTTTTTGGCCAGCTGAGTATGAGGCCTACTCCTTTTCTTTTCTTTACTAATATAGGACCCTGCTCTCTGGATCTAGCAATGGCCCTCTTGCTGCTGTTGTAGGCCCTGGTGGCCACAGACTCCGATGTCCGAGTCTCTTCTGTGCCTCTCTGCTACTCCTGCTTCCCTGGGCCAAGCTGCGTCAGCTCTAGGCCCCAGATCCACAGGACAGCACACTCTGCGTCTGCTTGCAATCACTTCTCTCTACAGACTGACCACTAACTCCTCCCTCAGGTCAGACTTAAGGAATGCTCCCTGGAACTCCAGGTTCAGAGCTCCCCCTGCTGGCCTGAGGGAGAACTGCGTTGGATGTTAAACTTACTGGCCAAAGATTCCCAATTACCTCCAGGCTCAGCATTAACCCTTTGGAGGGGCAATGCTGTTGTGACGACCAGGTCCTGGGGCGCCACAAGGACACAATTCTCGGTAAAACACACGGCTGGATGGACGGGTCCCACAGACGGCTGCGGTGTTGTTTCTCCCAGCAAGTTGATGGTGACTGCCTTTCCCTGCACCTATGTACGGTAGATGGTTCCAATGGGTTCCACCGGTAACCCGCTCCCCAGCTTGGATATGGGCTGGAGGAGCCCCTTTTGCCCGCAGGCTCTGGCCCTGGGAAACGGTTGCCTTGGCGGTGGCAGTGTCTCCCTTCCTTGGTTGGACTGTTGCCTTCTGTCTGGACTTGGCTGCTGGGAAACCCAGGAGGTTCCCTTCACTAACGAATTCGGCAAATTCACGGCGACTCCTAGCCTTGCCGGGGTCCGTAAGCCCCTGCCAGATGGTGCTGGCTTCTCTTTGCGTACCGGTCCGGTTCCGCCGGGCCACCGCCCGTCCACGGTCCTTACGGTAGACTCCGATAGGCCACTCCTGCAGACGGTCACCACCGTCTGCCAACCTTGCTGATCTGTCCGGGCCACACACCCGGACCAACTTCAGTCTGCTGAGCTGCCACTTTCCTTCCTTCCACTTTCACTTCCCTAGCTGAACTCCTTACTTTTCCCTCCTCCAGGACTGTGAACTCCTCGGTGGGCGGGGCCAACCACCTGGCCCACCTCCTGGTGTGGACATCAGCCCCTGGAGGAAGGCAACAAGGGTTTTGTGTCTGACTTCGGTGTTCCTGACCGGGAGTTTGGGGTGTGTGGGTGTTGTTCTCTGTGGCCCCTGGCTTGTCCAGGGTGCCACACTTGTAACTAGTGATGAGCGAGCACTACCATGCTTGGGTGCTCAGTATTCATAACTAGTGATGAATGGGCACTACCATGTTCGGGTGCTCTGTACTCGTAACTAGTGATGAGTGGGTACTACCATGCTCGGGTGCTCAGTACTCGTAACTAGTGATGAGCGTGCACTACCATGCTCGGGTACTCCGTACTTGTAACTAGTGATGAGCGAGCACTACCATGCTTGGGTGCTCAGTACTCGTAACTAGTGATGAGCGGGCACTACCATGCTTGGGTGCTCAGTACTCGTAACTAGTGATGAGCGAGCACTACCATGCTCGGGTGCTTGGTACTCGTAACTAGTGATGAGCGAGCACTACCATGCTCGGGTGCGCTGTACTCGTAACTAGTAATGAGCAGGCACTATCATGCTCGGGTGCTTGGTACTCGTAACTAGTGATGAGCGGGCACTATCATGCTCGGGTGCTTGGTACTCGTAACTAGTGATAAGTGAGCACTACCATGGTCAGGTGCTCAGTATTCATAACTAGTGATGAAACATATAGTGATCAGGCCTCCCACATCACCAGAGGGGACCCTTGGGTAGCCAGAAGGGGTTAACTTTCAATTCCCAGCTAGGGGTGTGTTCAGGGGCTAGTTGCTAGGAAGCAGGGCAGAGAGAGAGAAAAAAGAGGGGAGTCGAGAGGAAGAAGTTGAAGTGTGTGGAAGGGAGCAGAGGAGCTCTCGTGTCAGACAGGTCCTGAGGAGTGCAGTAGCTGAAAGCGGGGGAGAAAGGAGTACCGTGGGTCGGCCTGAAAACCATCCAGAGAGAAGGGTGGCTGAGTACGGAGATCCCGGTATCCGAGCACACAAGGGGAACTAGATCCCCAGTACAGGCAGCAGATCATCCAGAGCTGCTTAACCTACAGGTGGGGGGGGTACTTCATGCCCTCACCACGACTACACAGAGCTTGAGCCAAGCAGCAATCACCAGGCCCATAAGGGGACAGGGCCAGAAGCCATCCCACCAAGGCCACGCTGCCGGCAGACGAGCCAGAGAGAGGGGAGCAGGGTGGTAACAGCTTCCCTGGAGGGGTCCTACCACGCTTCAAGCAAAGGATCCTCCTAAAACAGAAAGAGTGCAAGGAAGGCGAGTGGACAGCTACCCTCAGAACGGCCTCCTGGAATTCCTGGTTCAACCTGGTTATCACAGTGTCGCCCGGGCATCTCACCGTGACCTCCAAACAGTGAGTAAACACGTTGAAAGACTTCTTGGACTGTGTTTGAGTCATTCTGCGACCTGTGGTCCCACACACATACACCGGGGCCTGGGGCTTGCCTCACTCTCAGGGGGCTAATATACTGACTGCACCCACCATCCGTCCCAGGCATCCCTTAATCTGCAGTGGCGGTCCCCGCTGACCGCAATACTGAGAGTGGCGTCACGACAATCCCAAAAAGAAGGTTCCCTACCTGTGACCAGATCCAGCTGCGTGGAGTCCCTGAAGGTAATGCACCGACACAGCGTTTGCGGGGCTCCACATCTGGTCACCAAAAGGACCGGCGACCTACCTCCTGGAGGTTTTTGGGTGGGGTTCGGACATGTGGGTGGTTGGTGGTGGAATGGTACCTGGTATGTTTAAATGTAAATAATTGCCCCTGTGTGAAAAAAGTTTGTATTTACCTTTTTCTTTTCTCTTGTCTTTGCAGCCCGAGGACGTGCTGATGATAACTAAGGGGGAATGTGGCGCCCCTGACCTGGTCAGGCACCACAGAGTATTGCACCCATGCGGGAGCAATGCTTCCAGGTAATCTCCAAAGGCCAGGATGAGGCGCACACACAAACATATAGTGATCAGGCCTCCCACATCACCAGAGGGGACCCTTGGGTAGCCAGAAGGGGTTAACTTTCAATTCCCAGCTAGGGGTGTGTTCAGGGGCTAGTTGCTAGGAAGCAGGGCAGAGAGAGAGAAAAAAGAGGGGAGTCGAGAGGAAGAAGTTGAAGTGTGTGGAAGGGAGCAGAGGAGCTCTCGTGTCAGACAGGTCCTGAGGAGTGCAGTAGCTGAAAGCGGGGGAGAAAGGAGTACCGTGGGTCGGCCTGAAAACCATCCAGAGAGAAGGGTGGCTGAGTACGGAGATCCCGGTATCCGAGCACACAAGGGGAACTAGATCCCCAGTACAGGCAGCAGATCATCCAGAGCTGCTTAACCTACAGGTGGGGGGGGTACTTCATGCCCTCACCACGACTACACAGAGCTTGAGCCAAGCAGCAATCACCAGGCCCATAAGGGGACAGGGCCAGAAGCCATCCCACCAAGGCCACGCTGCCGGCAGACGAGCCAGAGAGAGGGGAGCAGGGTGGTAACAGCTTCCCTGGAGGGGTCCTACCACGCTTCAAGCAAAGGATCCTCCTAAAACAGAAAGAGTGCAAGGAAGGCGAGTGGACAGCTACCCTCAGAACGGCCTCCTGGAATTCCTGGTTCAACCTGGTTATCACAGTGTCGCCCGGGCATCTCACCGTGACCTCCAAACAGTGAGTAAACACGTTGAAAGACTTCTTGGACTGTGTTTGAGTCATTCTGCGACCTGTGGTCCCACACACATACACCGGGGCCTGGGGCTTGCCTCACTCTCAGGGGGCTAATATACTGACTGCACCCACCATCCGTCCCAGGCATCCCTTAATCTGCAGTGGCGGTCCCCGCTGACCGCAATACTGAGAGTGGCGTCACGACAATCCCAAAAAGAAGGTTCCCTACCTGTGACCAGATCCAGCTGCGTGGAGTCCCTGAAGGTAATGCACCGACACAGCGTTTGCGGGGCTCCACATCGGCACTACCATGCTCAGGTGCTCAGTACTCGTAACTAGTGATGAGTGAGCACTACCATGCTCGGGTGCTCCGTACTCGTAACTAGTGATGAGCGGGCACTACCATGCTCGGGTGCTCCGTACTCGTAACTAATGATGAGCGAGCACTACCATGCTCGGGTGCTTGGTACTCGTAACTAGTGATGAGCAGGCACTATCATGCTCGGGTGCTTGGTACTCGTAACTAGTGATGAGCGGGCACTACCATGCTCGGGTGCTCTGTACTCGTAACTAGTGATGAGTGAGCACTACCATGCTCAGGTGCTCAGTACTCGTACCTAGTGATAAGCGGGCACTACCATGCTCGGGTGCTCCGTACTCGTAACTAGTGATGAGCGAGCACTACCATGCTCGGGTGCTTGGTACTCGTAACTAGAGATGAGCGGGCACTCGTTACTCGTAACTAGTGATAAGCGGGCACTACCATGCTCGGGTACTTGGTACTCGTAACTAGTGATAAGCGGGCACTACCATGCTCGGGTGCCTGGTACACGTAACTAGTGATGAGTGAGCACTACCATGCTCGGGTGCTTGGTACTCATAACAAGCAGTTGATGTTTGAATGGGCGGGACTCAAGTACTCTAGAAGAGTGGAAGTCAATGGGAACTCGAGCATTTTTCCGGAAGATCATCCAGAAAAATGCTCAAGTCCCCCATTAACTTCCACTATACTCAGATCACACCGACTGCTTATTATGTGTACTGAGCACAAGAACATGGTAGTGCTCACTCATCACTACATATTACCACATGTGAAAATGAAATATTTGGGGAAAAAGCTAAATTTCAAGGGAAAAAAAAAAATATTTCATATTTTCTTCCATTTTGCCTTTATTCCTGTCTAGCACCTGAAGGGTTAATGTGTCGCCCAGGGAATGGGGTACGCAGTCCCGGGTAGTGTATAACTGAGGAATGTCACTTTGGTGGCCGTTGCCCGGTCCCGTACCCTGGGAGCTTTTTAATGGGGAGTATTTACAGGGGAGATTAAAGTCATAGGTGTGTGACGCCACCTGCGGGTCGCGGTTAAGATTGTGGAACCGCCGCTGCTGAGTTGATTATCCCCCATAGCTGGTGGTAATGGCAGCTATGGTGGTAGGCCCTGGGAGATGTATGATGGAGTAATAAGGGAGGCCACACCATGAGTTGTAGTTAACAGTCTCTACTCACTCGTGACCCTCGGACGGCTGGTTCAGGTCCCTGTAGTTCCATTACCAGTTGATGACTCGGTTGCTCTGTCCCCGCCACCCTCAGTGTAGTTGGGTCCCCGTAGCGTGGCGCGTTTGGGGCCCAACTGTCCCTTTTTGGTGGCAGTCTCCTTGTCCGTATGGCGGGCAGTGTGGACCCTGTAGGGCTGGTCTGTGTCCCGAACCCTGATACTTGCTTTACTGCTCATGCCCCCGTATCTGTGGGTCAGTGAGGTCCATGAAGGTCCCCTTACTGTGCAGGTATTTGCCAGGCTGTCTGTCGCCTGACCTAGGGCCCTGTGCTCCGTGCGTGCTCTGGTCCCAGCGGTACTCGGGTGTACCTACCCTGGCGACCACTCTCCTGTGCCCCGGGCCACCGTTACGCGACCCAGCTCTAGGCACATCTTTCCACTTTCACTTCCTACTCAGACTGTCTGCTGTCGCCTCCCACCAGGTTGTCTATTACTCAGGTCTGGCTCCGCCCTCTAGGTGTCCATTCCCCTGTATCTGACTAACCAATTACCCCTGGTGTGGAGTGGTAACTAAGATTTTGGTGTGTTGCTGGCACTGGTGTTCCAGATCCCAGTGGGTAGGCCCTGCATCCCTGTGAGAATGCAGTTCCTAGTAGTGCCCTGAGTAGCTCAGGGGCGCTACATTAACAAATTCCCTAACAGCAGTTTTGAATATATTGAGGTTTCCAGATTTTTAAATGGTGAGTGAGGGGCTTCCAACTTATACACCCTTCAAAACTGAGTTGGTTAGAAAAAATAGGATTTGAAAATTTCCTTGAAATAAAATGAAAAATTGCTGTTAAATTTTAAGCATCATAATAAAATAAAAGGACATTTAAAAACAATGCTGACGTAATGGGATGGAAAATGATGGGAAATGTTATTTGTTAAAGGGAATCTGTCAGCAGGTTTTTACTACCTCATCTGAGAGCAGCATAATGTAGGCAAAGAGATTATGATTCCAATGTTGTATCACTTAGATTACTGGCTGCAGCTGTTCTTACATAATCAAAGAAATGAGTTTTAGTCATGTAGCTGAGCCCAGGGAGCTGTCCCTCCAATACCAAGCTGTCAATAGCATTGACAGTGAGGTGTAAATTACAGCAGGGGGCGTGTGCACCTGCCAGCTAGTCCTGCAATGTTAATAACAGGGTAATAAAGCCACTAGTTTATGTAAACAATAGCACACACACAGATAAGAGAGATACAGTTGCTTTTTATTTTTCAACCCCTACAGCATGCTGTCCTCAGATTATATAGGGAAAACATGCTGACAGATTCCCTTTAAAAAGTCAAAAGACAGATCTAAAACTATATTGCATACGTTATCACACACAAGTCGCATTGAGGGAATGCATTATTTTATAGTTGTCTATTTTACAGCTTACATAGCAAAAACCTGCTGACAGATTCCCTTTAACTATTTTGTATGGGATTGTGACGCCCTGGCCTATCAGGTCGTCACAAGGGTGCCGTGCAATCTGCCCTTCTGCATGGTACCCGCTCCTCCTTGGTTACGGGTCCTGTCAATTTGGTGTTGCTACCAACAGGTATACATAAATCCTGAGGAACACTCTGCACCACACCCACCAACCACCCATTGGGCAGCCTGAGGGAAATAGGGACACCCAGATGGAGGTATGGAAGAGGGAGGGCAGAGATGTCAGTAGTTGAGTAGTAGTTGAGCAGTGAGACAGCGGTGACAGGACAGGTCACGCTGTGGAGCAGGGCTCCTGTACCCGTCCCAGGTGCCAGACGTTGGCCTGGCCAGAAGGAGCTGGAACCCCGGTCGCAGGGGGTAGTGACAGGGGGCACGGTGCTGCTACAGAGAGCAGGCTGGCTGCCTTGTGCTACAACCGGGCAGGGGCCAGGACACGACGGGGTACGTGTACCCTAGGCTGGGAAGTAGCTCCACGCAGCCCAGTAATTCACCCGACGGGAACGGAGTCTTCAAGAACCGTTCCCCACCCGCTCCAGAATCGGGGATAGGACTTCCCACAACATGGGGGATAGGACTTCCGACAACCGTCCAGAAAATCCCAAGCGTGAACCCTGAGAGCAAGCTCACCCTGCTAGCCACGCAGGTGAGCGAGACCCGAGTAATTCCAAGTGAAAGCGATCCATACGAGAGACACACAGTGCTTAGGGACAAGGCTTCAGACCAACCAGCAACACCAAAGAGGCACGGACCCAGTGTGCTCAACCAACAAAAACAGAGCATTCAAGAGTTTGGTTTACCTGGTGTCAGTGTCAGTGACTTTGGACTGTGTGAGTACCCGATATCCCTTCACCCCCGACGGGTTCCCCACTCCATCCATCACCGAGTCCCGGGGCATCACTCCTCCTGCCCACGGAGGGGTTAATATCTCGAGCTGCCGCACCATCGTCCCCAGGCTCTCCTCCCCCAAACGGCAGCGGTGGTCCCTCACGACACCACACGCCGTGGGTGGCGTCATGAACATTATCCCATTCACCACCCAAAACAAACCCCCCCCCTTTTTATTCCGAGGTAGCCGCGCGACCCTGCCTCAGATCCGGAGACCCCTCGAGCCACTGTGGATCCGGGTCCGAGCAGCCCGTCGGCTGTCGCGGGGACGGCACAGGATGGCTATCTGGTTTAAGGATATAAAAAGTTAAAGGTGTGCAAAGCAGAAAAATATGATGAGTTGACAGTACAAATATAATGCAAAACTAATGTCTCTTCCATTATATATAAACATTCCATTACGCAGCTTGCATTTCTGTAGAAGCCCCATTCATTATTGAGCCCAATTGCAGCTGACATGTTTGCTTCCCTACTAGTTTGCTTGTAGTAATCATAAAATTAATATTTGTATAATTTAATTTTCTGGGTATCCTATGATATACGTCTATCACAAATGTCACTGCTATCAATCACTTTAATTGGAGCTGAGCTTCAGTACCCAAGAATGGCCACTGCACGGCGCTGTGGTGTCAGGCTCTGAATACTATATACTTTCAGTCATTATCCCTGCTGATCAGCGCAGGGCCCTTGTATGTTCTGGATCTTTAATCATAGTTGTTTAACCCATTAGATGCCTATGGGCATGGATTTTATAGTAGTTTGGTCATTTTAGACGTCAATATTACAGTTGCACAAGCAGTAACATTGAATCTGGGGACCACTGATCAGCTACATGAAAATATTACATTCACAAATTTACCTTTGCTTCTATATAATAATTTACTGGGTAGTTTCTAAAATGATTGAGATGCTTCCATATCTCTACATAGTGAAACAAGTGTATTGTGCCAACTGCTGATTATGTTGGGAGGTAAGGCTACTTTCACACTTGCATTCAGCGGAGTCCGTCACTATGGAGAATAGCGCAGTCCGTTAACGCACTGCGCTATTCTCCATAGACTTGTATGGATGACGCACTTTAACGCAAGTGTCAGCGTTGCATCCGCCGGACGACGCAGCGTCGTTATTTTGACGCTGCGTCGGGCGGAAGGAACGCAGCATGTAACGTTTTTTTGAGCAGCGGAATCCTTTGGATTTCACTGCGCATGCTCTCTCTGGCTCCCTCCACCCGTAACCAGGGTACACATCGGGTAACCAAGGAACCCTGGTTACGTGTGCCGGGAGCCCGACACTTCCCCACTCGGCTCCGCCCCCTCCCGCACTCCGTATGTATACATACACACACACACAATCACACACACACACTCTCACACTCACTCACCTGTCCCCCAGTGATGCAGTCCCTGCGGCACTGACGTCCTCAGCCATGGCCCCGCTCGGCTCCACCCACTTCGCACTCCGCCCCCCGCTACCGCCCCCCGCACACATTGTCGGCGACCGTACGATTAGCTGATCACCCGGTGGCCGACTACTGTTAGCGATTAGCTGATCGTTCACAATAGTCTGCCAATGGTAAAACTGTAAAAAAAACAAAACGGATTGCGTTGTTTTGCAGCATCCGTTGTGCCACTATATGCAACACATCCGTTGCATCCGTCACACAACGCAATGCAACGGATACCGTTCAATGCAAGTGTGAAAGTAGCCTTAGTGAAATACTACTGCAAAGGGGCCCACCAGAGAATTCTCCTGCTCTCTGGTGGGCAGTGCTAGCCTGAGGGAGGTAAGTGAAATACTACTGCAAAGGGGTCCACCAGAGAATTCTCCTTGCTGGATGGTTGGGTCCCGCAGCCGGCTGCAGTGTCCCTCCCCGGACAGGTGATGGTGGCTGTCTCTCCCTGCACCTTTGTGTACTGTGTTGACTCCAATGGCTTCCCAATGGTAGTCTGCTCCCCGGTGTATAGATACCGGAGGAGCCCGTTTTGCCCGCAGGCGCTGGCCCTTGGACTTTTAGCCGGTGGCGGTGGCTGTATGTCATCACGGTGTGAGCGGTTGCCTTCAATCGGGACTTGGTTGTTAGGGAACCCCGGGGGTTCCTGTCACATTCGGATTTGACTATTGACGGCGGCTCCAAGCCTGGTCGGTGTCCGATGGCCCTGCCTGGGTGTGCTTAGCTTCACTCCGTTCCCCGGTCCAGTACCGGTGGGCAACCGCCCAGCCCCGGTCCTTACGGCTCTGCGGAGTTCCACCAACTCCACCACCGTCTGCCAACCTTGCTCTCAGTGCCTGGGCTCTGACCAAGACACTTGCAGTACGTGACCTCTCACTTTGACCTCCTGACTCTCACTACTCCAAACTCTATCTGACTGCTTTTCCTGCCTCCAGGCCTGTGAACTCCTCGGTGGGTGGGGCCAACCGCCTGGCTCCGCCCCACCTGGTGTGGACATCAGACCCTGGAGGGAGGCAACAAGGGTTTTGTGTCTGACTAATGTAACTGTCTGGGGAGTGGGGGTGTGTGTGTGTTTTGTCTGTGGCTACCTGGCTAGTCCAGGGCGCCACACAAGCCTGAGGGAGGTAAGTGAAATACTACTCCATAGGAGTCCACCAGAGAATTAACTTGTTGTCAGGTGATACAGTCCAAGGCCCCCTTCACACTTCCGTGAAAAACACGCACGTGTGTTAATGGCCGTTTTTTGGGTCCGTATCCCGTTTTTGTATCCGTTTTTATGGTCCGTGTGGCATCTGTGTGAATTGCGTATGCTAGCCGTGTTTGTGTGTAGAACGTCCGTGTGTGCGTGTGGAATTAACGTGTATGTGTACGTGGAATGTCCGTGTGTGTGATGCACAATGTCGTTTATAAATGTCGGCTGACAGCCGACAGAGTTGCGCGATGAGTATGAACTCGGGTGAACTTCACCCGACTTCATCCTCATACCGTGGCTCTGTCTGTGTCGAGTACTGATTAGCGGTCACCTGTGAAGGATTCACCGGTGACCGCTAATCCCCCGAGTGACTGAAGGACCCCCCTCTCTCATACTCACCGATTCCCGATGCACGGCATTCACACTGCTGCGGCGGCTTTTACTATTTTGAAAAAGCCGGCCGCTCATTAAACAATCTCGTATTCCCTGCTTTCCCTGCCCACCGGCGCCTATGATTGGTTGCAGTGAGACACGCCCCCACGCTGAGTGACAGGTGTCTCACTGCACCCAATCACAGCAGCCGGTGGGCGTGTCTATACTGTGCAGTAAAATAAATAAATAAATAATTAAAAAAATCGGCGTGCGGTCCCCCCCAATTTCAATACCAGCCAGATAAAGCCATACGGCTGAAGGCTGGTATTCTCAGGATGGGGAGCTCCACGTTATGGGGAGCCCCCCACCCTAACAATATCAGCCAGCAGCCGCCCAGAATTGCCGCATACATTAGATGCGACAGTTCTGGGACTGTACCAGGCTCTTCCCGATTTGCCCTGGTGCTTTGGCAAATCGGGGTAATAAGGAGTTAATGGCAGCCCATAGCTGCCAATAAGTCCTAGATTAATCATGTCAGGCGTCTCCCCGAGATACCTTCCATGATTAATCTGTAAATTACAGTAAATAAACACACACACCTGAAAAAATCCTTTATTAGAAATAAAAAACACAAACATATACCCTGGTTCAACAATTTAATCAGCCCGAAAAAGCCCTCCATGTCCGGCGTAATCCAGGATGGTCCAGCGTCGCATCCAGCTCTGCTGCATGGAGGTGACAGGAGCTGCAGCACACACCGCCGCTCTTGTCAGCTCCACGCGGCAAATGAAGAGTGCCGCGCGATCAGCTGAGCTGTCACTGAGGTTACCCGCTGTCAACACTGGATCCAGCGGTGGCTGCGGATAACCTCAGTGACAGCTCAGCTGATCACGTGGCTCTCTTCATTTGCTGCGTGGAGCTGACAGGAGCGGCGGTGTGTGCTGCAGCTCCTGTCACCTCCATGCAGCAGAGCTGGATGCGACGCTGGACCATCCTGGATTCCGCCGGACATGGAGGGCTTTTTCTGGCTGATTAAATTGTTGAACCAGGGTATATGTTTGTGTTTTTTTATTTCTAATAAAGGATTTTTTCATGTGTGTGTGTTTATTTACTGTAATTTACAGATTAATCATGGAAGGAATCTCGGGGAGACGCCTGACATGATTAATCTAGGACTTATTGGCAGCTATGGGCTGCCATTAACTCCTTATTACCACGATTTGCCAAAGCACCAGGGCAAATCGGGAAGAGCCGGGTACTGTCCCAGAACTGTCGTATCTAATGTATGCGGCAATTCTGGGCGGCTGCTGACTGATATTGTTAGGGTGGGGGGCTCCCCATAACGTGGAGCTCCCCATCCTGAGAATACCAGCCTTCAGCCGTATGGCTTTATCTGGCTGGTATTGAAATTGGGGGGGACCGCACGCCGATTTTTTTAATTATTTATTTATTTATTTTACTGCACAGTATAGACATGCCCACCGGCTGCTGTGATTGGGTGCATGAGACAGCTGTCACTCAGCGTGGGGGCGTGTCTCACTGCAACCAATCATAGGCGCCGGTGGGCGGGGAAAGCAGGGAATACGAGATTGTTTAATGAGCGGCCGGCATTTTCAAAATAGTAAAAGCCGCCGCAGCAGTGTGAATGCCGTGCAGCGCTGCGCCGGGGATCGGGGAACGGTAAGTATGAGAGAGGGGGGGAAACTGACCGACAGACTGTGAGAGAGGGACAGACAGACAGAGAGACCGACAGAGAGACAGAGAGACTGACGGACTCAGGGAGATTGCCGACATACACAGAAATAAAAAGAATGGCCGACATCACTAGAAATAAAAACAACAAACGGACACGGACTATAGGTAGATGCATACGTGTTTACTAACGTGTGTGCACATACCCATAGACTTTCATTGTGTCCACGTGTGCGTGCTCCGTGCAGATAACGGACATGCATCCGTGCAAAACGCAAACACATACGGATCACGGACACGCACACACGGACATAATGAAATAACGCACGTGTGACCACAATCATAGATTAACATTGGTGCATGTTTGTCCGTGTCTCCGGTATATACGGAAACGGAACAAACACGCACGTGTTTCACGGACGTGTGAAGGGGGCCTAAGCCTGAGGAAGGTAAGTGAAATACTACTGCAAAGGGACCCACCAGAGAATTCTCCTGCTCTCTGGTGGGCAGTGCAAGCCTGACCATACCTGTGAGTCCCGCCTCCCTGAAAAAGCCATACATATTAGCTATAAATATAAAGGCTCAGCTAAAAAAAAAGCTCCTGGTACTCCTTAAAAGGTTTTTCTCTTCACTGGCATGGAGCCGTGACGTGCAGACATGGTAGTACTTGATTTATTCTGTATGGAGTAAACTGAAAACAGACCTGGAAATAATGTAATAAAATACATTTACAGAATTTTACCAATAACACATTAGTTCTGCCAGATTCCATCTAGATCCAATATCGTTGCAGCCAATCAATGACCTCAAACCGGTCTGAGACCGCTGCAGTCAGTGATTGACTGCAGATTTAGCATGGGGTATACAGGCTGGGGAGTATCCGGGAGCAGTTCCTGATTAATACATATAAAAGATGAGACTATGTTATAACATTATTTTACAAGTATTCCATGTGCAGCACATCTTAGACCCCTATATAGTGTAGGAAGTAGAGCTGAATATCTGTCCTATACTGCCCTCTTGTGGTCAAATTTCACAAAAAGCATAAAATTAATTCAACCTGATGCCAAAACTGCCATCAGGAATGTCCGAATAAAGCTTTAAGATGATGCTGAATGTTTGGCTTATATTTTAAATACTTTTTTTCCATAAATGTATTTGTTTAAAGGTGTTATATGTATAATTTAATATTCATTAGTTTATAGCAATTCCCTTTTATTTGTTTTAAGCCCATAAAAAGCTTTTATTATACAGTACTTTTACAACTTCTGCATGCCAGTATAATGGGAATTGGGAAAAAATATCCAAGAACACCTACAAGGGAATACTTTCCAACTTTAAAAGGTAATAAAGAGGGACACATACTGCATTGCACATACAGTGGCATGTAAAAGTTTGGGCACCTGTCAAGGTGATTACAGAGAAAGCAGAGGACATGGGCTTCTAGACTGACCCTCAGACTAGGGAGGCCCTAGCCATCCCTTGTCATGGGGTTCTTCTCTAGTATCACACAATCAACAGAGCGATAGATGAGTGAGAAATCCAAAGAACATTTATTCCAAGCAAGTCAGAATGCCCATAAAATAATCCACCACACGGAGGGTAAAATAGTCCAGGAACACGGATATAGTCCAGTAAGCGATAAATGTCCAGGTCTCTTTGGGGAGTCTCAGCTTCTCCCACAGAGGATAAATCTTCCTGCTTCTCTCTTGAAGTTCTCAGATAGACTGAATAATCCCCCAGGTAAGCAGAGAGTTTAGGTGGATCCCAGGCCCCTTTCCCCCAGACTTAGGGACAAAAGCCCGGCAGGGGGTGACTAACCTGCAAACAGACAATGTACACACAAGGAATACACAGAATGGACAGAGCACCACGCCTAAAATACGAACCTACACATCCCTGATCTCAGAGTTACCTCTGAAGGTGAGGATGTCTAAGCCAGCACCCTGGCAATGCTCCTGATCAGCCCTGATCTTATACCCCTTCCCTCAACCCTAGCGGAGGGCCACGAGAGGAGTGTGATTAAGCCCACAGAAATAGACAAAAGAAATGTATCATCTCTAACTTTATGCCTTTTAGAGATAATTACATCTTCAACTTGCAGAATTGTTCACAATAAGTAATTTTGACTAGGGGTGCCCAAACTTTTACATGCCACTGTAGCACAATTTTTATTAATGTCCCCGAGGAAATATTATTCCTAGTGAACCAATTACTGTTCCAACACGGTATGGTGTCCCGTACATTGCCCCCCATATATTATGAATACCTCACATACACAGTGTATATATATTGTCACGCTCTCCGGGTCCCCTGCCCTGCTCTCCGGCTCACCTGCCACGCTCCCCGGCTTCCCTGCTTCTCTCCCCGGTCTCCAGCCTCCATTGCCTGCGGTCTCCAGGCGGCCCGGTCCCCGCTCCCGGCGCCCGTCGGCTACACAGCCCCAGCTCGGCTCTCCTGCTTCCTGCTCACCGCTCCCTGCCCTGGCTTCTGGCACCCGGGCCGCGCGCATGCGCATTAGGGCGCGCGCGCGGTCATTGACCCTTTCTTAAAGGGCCAGCGTCCACTGACAAGAAATTGAGCACACAGGTACAGGGTATAAAGGGGTTTAGTGTCCAAGTGGGCGGGGCCTGTTCTTCGTGTTTCCCAAGCTAGGAGTCAGGTCTCCTTGTCCCTGTGATATACTCACCTCTCTCTCTTCTAGAGCCGATCCTGCCTCGCCATCCGGTTCTGCTGATTCCCGAACGCTGACTATCTGCCATCCTGTCAGTCCGTACCATCCCTGATCCCTGTGGTGACCCGTCCTCACGCTCCATCGGTTCCGGACTCCGCCTGACAACATCTCGGCCTCCGAACCTGAGCTCCGTCACCCGGACTACCATCAGTGACTCCGTGGTCCCAGGGACTTCTGTATTCTACTCTTGTACACGGACTGTCCTGCTACCCGTAGTGCTCCGGCTACCGGACCCCTTGCCTTCATCAAGGAGTTTGGCCCAGTGGATCCACCTCCTGGGTCTGCCCGTCCACCTGGCCCTAACATATATATATATATATATATATATATATGTGCCGCCCCTGCAGCGGTCGAACCGCTCGGATCCGGGGGTTGCTGCTGTGGCTCGAGGGTCTCTAGTCACTAGTTCAGTGGCATCATATATATATATATATATATATATATATATATATATATATATATCTATATATATATATATATATAGATATATATATATATATATATATATATATATATATATATATATATATATATATATATATATATGTATGTATGTATGTGTGTGTATATATATATATATATATATACTGTGTATATATAGATAGATAGATAGAATGACACATAAAAAGCTTGCCTGCAAATGCTAAATTAGCCTCAAGGTGGCAGCATAATAGTGCTTCCGCTCTGCAGTCCTGTCTGCTTATAAATGTGTATACAATTCAATGACTTGTATATCCCATCTAAATTACGTGTCATTTTTAATGCTGTTGCTACTTTACCAGAAGTTTCCATCCACTGTCTATAAAGACACATCTGCAGGTTTTTCCCTCCGCTCTCTATAAAGACACATCTGCAGGTTTTTCCCTCCGCTCTCTATAAAGACACATCTGCAGGCTTTTCTCACTATCTGACATGAAATCAGAATAAATCTTTCCCGTTTCAGGTCAATTAGGAGCCAAAATTATTTATATGTGGCAAATGCCAGAATAATGAGAGAGAGAGAATGTTTTAAGGCATTTTTATTACTTTCTGCAAAGTCAAAAGTTTACACAAACTAAAGGCCGCTTTACATGCAGCGACATCGCTAAAGCGATGTCGTTGGGGTTACGGCGTCTTTAGCGATGTCGTTTCGTGTGAAACCTACGAGCGGCTGAAAAAGGTCGCAAAATCGTGCAAAATCGCTAATCGTTGACATGCTCCCCTATTCCCAATTATCGCTGCTGACACAGGTACGATGTAGTTCATCGTTCCTGCGGCAGCATACATCGCTATGTGTGACACCGCAGGAACGAGGAACAACACCTTACCTGCATCCACCGGCAATGAGGAAGGAAGGAGGTGGGCAGGATGTTACGTCCCGCTCATCTCCGCCTCTCCGCTTCTATTGGGCGCCTGCTTAGTGACATCACTGTGACGCCGCACTAACTGCCCCCTTAGAAAGGAGGCGGTTCACCGGTCACAGCGACGTCGCTAGGCAGGTAAGTAGTGTGACGGGTCCGAGCGATGTTGTGTGCCACGGGCAGCGATTTGCCCGTGACGCACAACCGATGGGGGCGGGCACGCACGCTAGCGATATCGGTAATGATATCGCAGCGTGTAAAGCGGCCTTAAGAGTACTATGCCTTTATATAATATGGGACAGCCCATATGATGATGTCATGTCTTTGGAAGCTTCTAAAAAAGAAATCAGCCAAGATCCCAGGAGGAGAATTGTGGACTAGCACAAGTCTGGTTTATCCTTGGGTGCAATTTCCCACACCCCAATGTCAAGTCTTCTGCAGCCTCTAACAGGTTTTCTGAATATATTGTCCTGTATTTAGCACCATCCATCTTCCCATCCTCTGTGATCAGTTTCCCCGCCCCTGCTGAAGAGAAGCCTGCCCACAGCAGGATGCTGCCACTAGAGATGACCCTCAGGCTCGAGGCTCGGGGTTCGGGCTCGGAAAAAGACGGAAAAATTAGTCATGTGAGTTTAGCTCTGGGCTTGTGTGTGTGTGTGATTACCTGCATCCTGTGCGCTGCGGGATGTGTTTCTCGGGTCAAATTTGGCTTACATTCATCATTGGAAGATGTTTTGTTCACAGAGAATTGATAAAAAAAACAAACACCGCCCACACAGCTCCAGAAGTGTATTGCTTTTGGCCTATAGCAAAACACTTCCGGAGCAAGGTGGGCGGTGTTTGTTTGGGTTTTTTTTATTCTCTGTGAACAAAACATCTCAGTGCCCTGAATGTAAGCCAAATTTGATCTGAAGAAACACATCCCGCAACGCACAGGATGCAGGTAATCACACACAATCCCAGCACTATACTCACCTGACTGATTTTCCTGATTTCATTTATCTCTAGATGCCACCATGTGTGACGGTGGGAATGGTGTTTGCAGAGTGATGTGCAGTTTTTGTTTTCCGCCACACACGGCGTTTTGCAATTAGCTCAAAATGTTCTCCTTTGGACTCATCTGACCAGAGTACCTTCTTCTACATGCCATGTAGGGGACACTGCGAGCATGCGGAAGAAGGTGCTCTGGTCAGATGAGTCCAAATTAGAGCTTTTTGGCTAAAGGCAAAGTACTACGTGTGGCGCAAACACTGCACATCACTGTGAAAACACCCACATTGTTAAATACTAAAGGATGTACAAAATAACACTAAAGCCTGCTTTACACGGGACGACCGATTGTGCGATTTCACAATTGATTGTACCCGCCCCCATCGTTAGTGCGTCACAGGCAAATCACTGCCCGTGTTGCACAAAGTCGTGAAACCCCCATCACACGTACTTACCTGCTGAGCGACCTCGCTGTGGGCGGCGAACGTCCACTTCCTGAATGTGGAGGGACGTTCGGCGTCACAGCGACGTCACACAGCAGCCGCCCAATAGAAGCAGAGGGGCGGAGATGAGCGGGATGTAAACATCCTGCCCACCTCCGTCCTTCCGCATTGCCGGCGGGAGCCGTGGGACGCAGGTAAGCAGAGTTCATCGCTCCCGTGGTGTCACACGGAGCGACGTGCGCTGGCACTGGAACGATGAACAACCGGCACAAGTAAAAATAAACAATATTATGAAACTGAGCGACGAGTACACGACTCACGATTTGTGAGGATACTGCGTCGCTCAGAAGTTTCACACGAGACGACGTCGTGTATGATGCCGGATATGCGCCACGAAAACCGTGACCCCGACGATGCATCGCACGATCCGTCGTCTCGTGTAAAGCACCCTTAAGTATAATATAGAAGAAACTCCAGCTTACCATATAGCTCTGTGCAGAAGGACTAGGCGTGCTCATGATCCTTCAGGAGGCCAAGCTGTAGTCAGTCATAGTTAGAGAAAGGGTTGGATCCAGCATCAAATTCCATGGTTAAAAAATATCGCTTTATTGAGAAATAGGCATAGAAAAATATACAGAAGACGTATATATTAGCAGAAGGATCGGGCAGAGTGCATGAAACACCTTACGCATTTCGGACGATGAATTTAAAAGCAGTCCTTAGTCCTATGACTAAGTCCTATGACTAAGGACTGCTTTTAAATTCACCATCCGAAACGCGTAAGGTGTTTCATGCACTCTGCCCCATCCCTCTGCTAATATATATGTCTTCTGTATATTTTTTTATGCCCTTTTTTCAGTAAAGCGATATTTTTTAACCATGGAATTTGATGCTGGATCCAACCCTTTCTCTAACTATGACAAAATAACACTACAATCATTTAAAGGATAGCTGTCATTTGATTCATGCTGACCAAACAACGGGCAAAATGAATCAGAGCCTGGCTGCATGATCCAGGTGATTGAAAGGTATCTCTCTTACTGTATTTGCGCATTGGTAGAGACCTCACATGGCACAGGAAAAGCTGGCCAGGAACAGTCCAGGGTCATCTCATCTCTCCCTTTAGTCCCCGGCCAGTCATTTAAACTTTGTTTTTTTCTAAAATGCTGGAGTGTTTCAGACAAAACATACAAGGCTGCAATCAAGCAGCCAGGTTCTGATTCATGCTGCTTGTGGTTTCTGCAGCATAAATCAAGTGTCAGAGTCCCTGTTAATATCATGTGTCTGAAAGAGAATGTTATGGTGTCTGGCACTTTTTTTTTTTACTAGCAAGGAGCATCAAGGTTCTCTTTGAAGAGACCCCATGCTCACTGTACGGTGATGCCACATTCTATGGAGAAATCATCATGGCTATCTGGGTCAGGTGGATGAGAAAAAAAAAAGTGATTGACTATAGAGGAGTAAAAGGGGTTATTACTTTACTCCCCCACAAAAAAAAACACATATGCACATTATAGATAAATGTAGCATTGCTGGGATTGCCGTAGAATAGGGGTACAGATAACCAATTTTATTTAAAGGGACTCTGTCAGCCGGTTTTTGCTATCCCATCTGAGAGCAGCAAGATGTAGGCAAAGAGATTCTGAATCCAAAGATGTAACACTTGTATTACTGGCTGCACCCGTTCTGACGGAATCTGAATTTTTAGATTTAGCCATGTAGCAGAGCTGAGAGAGCTGGCCCCGCTCCCACCAGGATCTCTGTAAATATTGTACATTGATAGTGAGATGTCAATCAGAGGAGGGGGTGTGCTGTGCACGTGATATTGTAGTCCCAGCAATGATAAGCAGCAGGACATAAACAAACAACAGATTAGAGCTTGACAACACAGGCAT
The DNA here is from genome assembly GCF_048569485.1 of Anomaloglossus baeobatrachus. NCBI lineage: Eukaryota > Metazoa > Chordata > Amphibia > Anura > Aromobatidae > Anomaloglossus > Anomaloglossus baeobatrachus. The sequence continues at coordinate 184,290,977 of NC_134361.1, forward strand.
CCCTGAATTCTCTGTGTTAACCATTGCAGCATGCTTGTTTCAGCTTACATAGAAAAAAACCTGCTGACAGATTCCCTTTAAATAACTGTTTGAAGGAAGTGGTGGTCACACATGGGCACAGCCATTTCATAAATGTCTATGGGTACAAAGAAGACGGCCAAGTGATGTTTTATTACAGAAATCAATTAGTAACAAAACACTTTTGCTTAGTAATTATGTGGTTTATATCAAAGTGTGATATGTGTAATACTAAGTGTGATATGTGTGATACTAAGTGTGATATGTGTGATACTAAGTGTGATATGTGTGATACTAAGTGTGATATGTGTGATACTAAGTGTGATATGTGTGATGTGTGTGATATGTGTGATGTGTGTGATATGTGAGCAGCTAAGCCCCATTGTTCTGTACTTACTAACAAAGAAACAAAATGCAAATACCCTGTAATCCAGCACAATGAATTTCTTTATTATCAGAAGAGGTGACAGAAGAGATAATATTCAAATGTTTGTGATAGTGTAATAGTGTAATAGCCTGTGCTAAACCTTTTGTTTCTCCTATTCGGCTTTAGAATTTTTACCTTTCAGACACTTGGGTACCTTCACACTTTAGCGATGCAGCAGCGATCCGACCAGCGATCTGACCTGGTCAGGATCGCTGCTGCATCGCTACATGGTCGCTGGTGAGCTGTCAAACAGGCAGATCTCACCAGCGACCAGTAACCAGCCCCCAGCCAGCAGCGACGTGCAAGCGACGCTGCGCTTGCACGGAGCCGGCGTCTGGAAGCTGCGGACACTGGTAACTAAGGTAAACATCGGGTATGGTTACCCGATGTTTACCTTAGTTACCAGCGCACACCGCTTACCTTAGCGTGTGCAGGAAGCAGGAGCCGGCACTGGCAGCGTGAGAGCTGCGGAGGCTGGTAACGAAGGTAAATATCGGGTAACCACCTTGGTTACCCGATATTTACCTTGGCTACAGCTTACCGCAGCTGCCAGATGCCGGCTCCTGCTCCCTGCACATTCAGGATTGTTGCTCTCTCGATGTCACACACAGCGATGTGTGCTTATCAGCGGGAGAGTAACAATAAAAAAACGAACAAGGGCTGTGTGTAACGAGCAGCGATCTCACAGCAGGGGCCAGATCGCTGCTCAGTGTCACACACAGCGAGATCGCTAATGAGGTCACAAAAAACGTGACTCAGCAGCGATCTCAGTAGCGATCTCGCTGTGTGTGAAGTACCCCTTAGGCTATGTGCGCACGTTGCGTACAGTCACTGCAGAATTTTCTGCAGCGATCTGAAGAGCACATGTGCGCTTCAAATCGCTGCAGAAAATGTCCGTAGAGAAAAAAAAAAAAGCCGATTCCATGCTCTCTGCCTGCAGCTCCTGCCATAGACAGAGCAGGAGCTGCCGGCAAAGCGCATGGAAGAAGTGACATGTCACTTCTTGAACGCAGCGCTTCGGGCAGTAGCCGAAGCGCTGCGCTCTAAGACGCCACGTGCGCACGGCCCCTGCACAATCTCCATAGACTGTGCAGGGGACGCAGGACGCATGCAGTTACGCTGCGCTACAAAGCGCAGCGTAACTGCATGAATTACGCACACGTGCGTGACTCGCCCACCCCAGGGCTATGGGACACCCGGTGCCGGGCCGGACTAGTCCGGGGGTAGTCAGTGGTGGCGGGGCCCGACTCCGTGGCCCTGGTGGGTGTCAGTTAAAATGGCTGATAACTTGGGGGTGATTAAAGTTTGTGTTTGTGACGCCACCTGTGGTATGCAGCTATTAAGCCGCCGCTGCTCTGTAAGGCCTCCGGGGTGATGCTATGGCAGCAATGGTGGTACTGCTCCCCACAGGTGGAGCGGTGCCCCGGGGACACTGTTGGTGCTCGTGAGAGTCTATGGTGTTGTGTGGATAACACGGTGCAGGGCCGACAGGCAATGAAAGAAACAGGCACAAACAACAGTCTCTTTACCTTCTCCTCTTTTACTCCACAAACGGTTAGTCCTGGGAGACCGTTACAGGTGGTAGAGGGCTCCGGCCGGCCTGGAAGTAACGGAGATGTCGTTTTGGCCAGCTGAGTATGAGGCCTACTCCTGTTCTTTTCTGTACTGTGCTAGGACCCTGCTCTCTGGATTTAGCAATGGCCCTCTTTCTGCTGGGACCGGTGGTACGTCCCTTTCCCTCTGTGGTAGGCTGCACAGACCCTCTCTGGTGCTTCTCTGCTGGAGTCCACACCGGGCCCTGATGATGCAGCTGTACCTTCGGGCTGTTTATGGGCCAGGTGCTTGCAGCTCTCCTGCCCTTCGGATTCGGCTACCAGGGAGTATTTTAGGCCCTGGTGGCCACAGACTCCGATGTCCAAGTCTCCTCTGTGCCTCTCTGCTCCTCCTGTTTCACTGGGCCAAGCTGTTCCAGCTCTAGGCCCCAGTTCCACAGGACAGCACACTCTGCGTCTGCTTCCTTTCACTTCTCTCTACAGACTGACTACTACTTCCTCCCTCAGGTCAGACTTAAGGAATGCTCCCTGCAATTCCAGGTTCAGAGCTCCCCCTGCTGGCCGGAGGGAGAACTGCGTTGGATGTTAAACTTACTGGCCAATAGACCTCCCAATTACCTCCAGGCTCAGCATTAACCCCTTGGGAGGGCAATGCTGTTGTGGCGACCAGGTCCTGGGGCGCCACACTCCCCCTTAGTTAAATTCAGTACTCCCGGACTGTAGAAACAAACATAACATGTTAGAACATTTCATCCCATTATGGGAGGCGCATTACTTAAACGTTACAAAGTTAAACACTACTATAAGAGTCCAGTGTGGCTCCCTGCCGGGTGTCCATTACACTGCTCCATGGGGGACCCGCCGCGATCAAACCCCCAACGTAGGCTCTGGGCGTGCGTCAGAGCATTGATGACCCCACTCTATGCACGCCGGACGGGTTTTTCTTCAGGGGTGTGGAGCACACTGGTGCTAACTATGTACAATTAGAGTGTTGGCCACCCATAGTCCAGTGGCCCAATTGTCCATTTACTTAATCACCTAAAACAAAACATTTTATACACAACATTACAGACATTTCACATGACTATTTACATTCTAATAAGTACTCTTTCTTTTTACTCTCTATACCTTGGAGGGGGCTGTCCCCGAGTGCTGCGTTGGGACCTGCGTAGCTCTGGTGTTTGTCCCTGACTACTTGGTGTGTCTTCTACCTCAGCACTACAGGTAGGCCTAACCCTGATAGGTATGCGTGATGATTGCCTACGTGGTCTGAGAGTCGCCAAGGGTATGACAGGTTCACCACTGACAGGGGGTTGATTCTCCTGTTCCACTGCTGGCGTGTCATCTCGTGTTGGAGCGGACGGTTCTTTAGGTGGATCTGGAACCTCTTCTGTTTCTGGCTCGACCAACTGCGGGAACATCAAGACTGGTACCACTATGGCATTGTTTATTCGGGTCCAAGTTTTGGGGAATTTTCCAAGGATTGTTTGGATCATCTCTTCCTCTTTTTCTTGACTTTGGGGACTTTCTTGTACTTCTTCTACTTCTTTTTGGGTTCTGCACCGTTCAGGGCACGCTTTCAGGCGGTCTCGAGAAACTGCTTGATAGGTCTTGCCTTCATCTTTGCTTATGAGGCATACCTTACTATTGTCAAAGTTGGAGGGAATAATGGTGTAGGGTTCATTCTCCCACTGATCATCTAATTTATGCGCCCTCCGCTTTTTCTTGAGGACCTGTTCTCCAGGTGCTAAGGGAGTTGCTGGGGCCGTTTGATTGTAGTTCCGTTCTTGTCTCGTTCTTGCTTGGGACAGGCTCTTTTCTACGCATTCTTGAACTCTGCGGTACTGCTGTTGTCGCTCTGTATCCCAATCTTCTATCTCTTGAACTGCTTCAGGTGACACAGTTCCCATCTCCAAGTCTACAGGTAACTTGCCAGGTCTTGCTCGCATCAGGTAAGCAGGGCTGTAGTTGGTCGAATTTACTGGGATATGGTTATACAGGTCTACCAGATCTGGTAACTTCTCTGGCCATTGGTTTCTTTCTTCCAGCGGTAGAGTCTTGAGCATATCAATAACCACATGGTTCATCTTCTCGCACAATCCATTGGTTTGGGGGTGGTACGGTGTTGTTCTGATTTTCTTACAACCGTACATGTTACAAAACTCTTGGAACACTTCTGCCTCGAATGCAGGACCTTGATCAGTCAGTACCCTTTCAGGGTAACCGTGAGGTCGACAAAAGTATGCCTGAAATGCTCTAGCTGCTGTTCTGGCTGTCTGGTCCTTCACAGGCACTACTACCAGGAAACAAGAGTAATGGTCCACAATGGTGAGGGCGTACACATAGCCTGACCGGCTTGGTGTTAACTTCACGTGGTCCAGGGCCACCAACTCCAGGGGCTGCTTCGTGACAATTGGCTGTAGGGGAGACCTCTGGATGGCATCATCTTGCCGCCTCAGGTTACATGGACCACAGTCTCGGCACCACTTCTCGACTGTCTTTCTCATGTGCACCCAGTAGAACCGATCGCGGAGTAGGGTCTCCAACTTCTTCCACCCGAAGTGTCCTGCGTTATCATGGTAAGCTGCTAGGACCATTGGAGCATCCCTCTGTGGGACCACTATCTGCCAGACGAGTTCATTTGTTCGCCAGTTGACATATCTCTTGCAGAGCTTGCCTTGGTATGTGAACAGTCGTCCCCTCTCCTTCCACAGCTGCTGGGCTTCTTCTGGAGCATCTGGGCCAAGATGGGTCTCAGCTTGTGCTAGCTTTTCTTTGACCAATCGCACGGCCGGGTCACCGTTCTGTGTCTCTTCCCAATTATGGTGGAGTAATGGGTTGACCGAGACCTCGTGCTGGCTCGAGCGCTTCTCTCCTACAGCATGCTCATACTGGGAAACACCTTGGTGATGGAAAGCCGGTAACTCTATCTCTTCGAGTTCATCCATGTCTTCTCCAGGCTCGGGTAAGTGAGGCATTCTGGATAACGCATCAGCATTGTTATTCTTCTTGCCAGCCCGGTACTTGATGGTAAAGTCAAAGTTAGACAGCCGGGCCATTCATCGCTGCTCCAACGCACCTAGCTTGGCTGTTGCCAGATGTGTCAACGGATTGTTGTCCGTGAAGATGGTGAACTTGGCCGACGCCAGATAGTGCTTGAAGCGTTCAGTCACTGCCCAAACAATAGCGAGGAACTCCAGCTTGAAGGAACTGTAGTTTTCTGGATTCCTTTCTGTGGGACGAAGCTTCCTGCTGGCGTAAGCTATCACCTTCTCTCTGCCTCCCTGCACCTGGGACAGAACTGCTCCCAGGCCCACGTTGCTGGCGTCTGTGTACAGTACAAACGGCTGGCTGTAGTCAGGGTAGGCCAGAATTTCTTCTCCCGTGAGAGCCCCTTTTAGCCGGACAAAAGATATTTCTATTTGGCTGTTCCATTCAAATGGAGGGCTTTGCTTCTTAGCCTTCTTGGGCTGGCCCACCAGGAGATCTTGAAGAGGCGCTGCTATCTTGGTGAAACCATCAATGAACCTTCGGTAGTAGCCCACCAGCCCAAGGAACTGCCGCACCTCCTTTACCGTCGTGGGTCTTGGCCAATCCTTGATTACGGTGACTTTCTCCGGATCAGGTGCCACACCTTCTGCGCTGACCACATGACCCAGGTACTGTACCTTTGGCTTCAAGAGGTGACATTTGGACGGCTTTATCTTCAGGCCATATTCCGACAAGGACTCAAACACTTCTGCTAAGTGCCTCAGGTGGTCTTCATAAGTCTTGGAGTAGACTATGACGTCATCCAGGTACAACAGCACGGTTTCAAAGTTGTGGTGGCCCAAGCAGCACTCCATCAACCTTTGGAATGTCCCTGGGGCGTTGCAGAGCCCGAATGGCATACAGTTGAACTCGCAGAGGCCCATTGGTGTCGTGAATGCAGTCTTCTCCTTGTCCGCCTCTGCCACGGGAACCTGCCAATACCCACTGGTGAGATCCAAGGTGGAGAAATAGTTAGCTGACTTTAAGGCGGGCTTTGCACGCTGCGACATCGGTAACAATGTGTTACCGATGCTGCAGCGATAGTCCCGCCCCCGTCGCACGTTCGATATATAGTGAAAGCTGCCGTAGCGATTATTATCGCTACGGCAGCTTTACACGCACATACCTGCCGTGCGACGTCCCTCTGGCCGGCGACCCGCCTCCTTCCTTAGGGGGCGGGTCGTTCGGCGTCACAGTGACGTCACACGGCAGGCAGCCAATTGAAGTGGAGGGGCGGAGATGAGCAGGATGTAAACATCCCGCCCACCTCCGTCCTTCTCATTGCAGCCGGGAGGCAGGTAAGGTGAAGTTCCTCGCTCCTGCGGCTTCATACACAGCGATGTGTGCGGCCGCAGGAACGAGGAACTACATCGTACCTGTCGCTCCCCCGGCATTATGGAAATGTCGGAGGCTGCAGCGATGATACGATGACGACGATTTTGCGCTCGTTCATCGTATCATCTAGGATTTACACACTACGACATCGCAAGTGACGCCGGATGTGCGTCACTTTCGATTTGACCCCACCGACATCGCACCTGCGATGTCGTAGTGTGCAAAGCCCGCCTAAGGCTGTTAGTGACTCCTCTATTCTGGGTAGTGGATAAGCATCTTTATATGTAATGCGGTTAATTTGTCTGTAATCTACGCACATTCTCATTGTACCATCTTTTTTCTTTACGAGCACTAGTGGAGCTGCCCAGGGGCTACAACTATCTCTGATAACCCCAGCCTCCTTCATTTCCCGTAACATTTCTTTGGCACGCTGATACAGTGCTGGGGGTACAGGGCGGTATCTCTCTTTAATGGGATGATGATCACCCGTGGGGATTTGATGTTTGACCCCTTTTACCTGCCCAAAATCTAGGGGGTGTTTGCTGAAGACCCGCTCGTACTCCTGTACCACCCGGTAAACCCCATGCTTTTGGTGTGAGGGGGTGGAGTCGGTGCCCACATGTAATTTTTGGCACCAGTCTTCCAGCTGCCCCTTGGAGCCATTGTCTTCCGCCTGGTCGGACGGGATCAAGGGTTCCACTGCTTTGATGGTATTGTTACTGACAGTGTACAGTTTTGCTACAGTGGCGTACCGGGGCAATTTGGCTTCCTCCTCCCCACAATTCAGGACACGGACGGGCACTCTCCCCTTGCGGACGTCTGCTACCCCTCTGGCTCTCAGGACTCCAGGCCTACTGTCTGAATACACCGGTTCTACCAAGGCATGGTAATCCTGACCCTTGAGGCCTATTGCTGCCCGACACCATATCAACATTTCACTTCTTGGGGGTATTGCAATGGGGAGGGGGTCACTTACCCTCACACTGCCAATTTCTCCTCCGGCCAGCTCTACCTGCTGCCTCCTCATCAGGGCTCGGATCTCCCTCTGTAGGGCACGCTGCTGCCTGGAGCTGGCAGTTTCAGACGCCTGTTGCAACAAAATTATCACTTCGGCAATACAATTTTCTATCACATTTGTACCAATGGTTAGCAGTGGGTCAGATTCTTTGCGATCAATATCTACAATTATCATCCCCTGACATGGCAATTCTACCCGCCCCACTTTAATGGTTACTTCTTTATACCCAATTTGAGGTAAGGGCTGACCATTACTGGCCACAATTGTTAAATCATCATCTGGGCCATGGTCAATGTCTGAATCAGTCCAATATCTTTTGTACAGTTTATAAGGGATGGTTGTTACCTGGGACCCCGTATCCAGGAGGGCATTCAAAGGGATCCCATCCAGGACAATAGGAAGGACCGGGCGTCCTCCCACATACTTGCTGCGACTGGGGGTTGAGCCGGGCTTCCTTACACCTGGGGGTTGGCTCCTGGCCCCCAGGCTCGGCCCATTTAAAGGACAGTGTCTTGCAATATGGCCCGCCTGGCTGCAGCGGCGGCAGATCGGTTGTCCCGTTGAATCATACCGGTCTGTATCTTTTCCTCGGGTCGGCGGAATCCTCCTCTGTCGCATCCATGGGACGTCATCTGGGCTGGAGGCCAACTCGATTCTTGCAGGCGATGGGGTCACTTGTAGAGACTGCACGGTCCTAGCAAGGGCAGCTACAGTCTTGGTCAGCTCCTGGACCTGCTGTCTGAGCTCTGCAGCGGGATCCTTATCCAGGGACTGCGCCTCAGCCCCTGCAGCGGTTCGTGTTGCAGGCACCACCCCTGGGTACGTGATAGCAAGAGGCCGGAGGGGTACTGGGTCACTCGGTGTAGATTCTCTTAGTACCCAGATGGCCTGGTCCTTAAACTTTGCAAAGTCCAGAGCAGGGTTCTGCAGGACCATGATACGCAGCTGGGTCCTGTGGGCATCTGACAGGAGCCCCTCTATGAACTGCTCAGTTAGGAGTTTGTCTTCTTCACGTAAACTCTCTGGGTCCACCTGTTTAATTGCTTTCAGGGCCTCCTGCAAGTTTAAGGCATAGTCCCTTATGCTGTCTGTGGCCCGTTGTTTGCACCCAAAGAATCTCATCTTTATTTCTGCTGCGGTGCGGGTGTCAAAAGTACTCTTTAGCTTGGCCAGTATCTGGGTCGCTGTCCCTTTATCTGTATCAGGCCAGGACTTCACTTCACGCTGAGCCGCGCCGGCTAGCTGCCCCATTAATATGCCCACCTTCTGGCTCTCAGTCAGCGGATACACCCGGAACAAGCTGTGCAGCCTTTCTCTGAAGTCGCTCAGGGTATGGGACTCCCCGGAGTACTGCGGCAGCCATTCTGCTCCCGGGATGTACGGCATTGTGATCGGCATTACCGGCGCTACCGCGGGGGCTGGGGCGATGGCGACTGGGATTACATCGGCCGGCGCTGCTGCGTCTGGAGCTACTACAGCCACCGGCTCTCCCTCGGTGTCGGACATCTTCCTCCCCCTTAGTGAACCTTACTAGGCTCCACTTTCCTTTTACAATCTCTTCCGGGTAGCGCGGGGTTAACGGCGCTCTGCTCTGATGGCGCGCTCCCTTCGCGCTCTTTGTCAGGCACGCCCCCTTCTTCCTGCGCTCGGCGAGGCTAATGGCGGCGGCAGTTTGCAAACAGTAACACAGTCTTTTAAGCACAGTTTCTGCAGGCGCACAGTACCCGGTGGGACCGGGCACGAAATCCTGTTCGTGACGCCAAAATTGACTCGCCCACCCCAGGGCTATGGGACACCCGGTGCCGGGCCGGACTAGTCCGGGGGTAGTCAGTGGTGGCGGGGCCCGACTCCGTGGCCCTGGTGGGTGTCAGTTAAAATGGCTGATAACTTGGGGGTGATTAAAGTTTGTGTTCGTGACGCCACCTGTGGTATGCGGCTATTAAGCCGCCGCTGCTCTGTAAGGCCTCCGGGGTGATACTATGGCAGCAATGGTGGTACTGCTCCCCACAGGTGGAGTGGTGCCCCGGGGACACTGTTGGTGCTCGTGAGAGTCTATGGTGTTGTGTGGATAACATGGTGCAGGGCCGACAGGCAATGAAAGAAACAGGCACAAACAACAGTCTCTTTACCTTCTCCTCTTTTACTCCACAAACGGTTAGTCCTGGGAGACCTTTACAGGTGGTAGAGGGCTCCGGCCAGCCTGGAAGTAACGGAGATGTCGTTTTGGCCAGCTGAGTATGAGGCCTACTCCTGTTATTTTCTTTACTGTGCTAGGACCCTGCTCTCTGGATTTAGCAATGGCCCTCTTTCTGCTGGGACCGGTGGTACGTCCCTTTCCTTCTGTAGTAGGCTGCGCAGGCCCTCTCTGGTGCTTCTCTGCTGGAGTCCACACCGGGCCCTGATGATGCAGCTGTACCTTCGGGCTGTTTATGGGCCAGGTGCTTGCAGCTCTCCTGCCCTTCGGATTCGGCTACCAGGGAGTATTTTAGGCCCTGGTGGCCACAGACTCCGATGTCCAAGTCTCTTCTGTGCCTCTCTGCTCCTCCTGTTTCACTGGGCCAAGCTGTTCCAGCTCTAGGCCCCAGTTCCACAGGACAGCACACTCTGCGTCTGCTTCCTTTCACTTCTCTCTACAGACTGACTACTACTTCCTCCCTCAGGTCAGACTTAAGGAATGCTCCCTGCAATTCCAGGTTCAGAGCTCCCCCTGCTGGCCGGAGGGAGAACTGCGTTGGATGTTAAACTTACTGGCCAATAGACCTCCCAATTACCTCCAGGCTCAGCATTAACCCTTTGGGAGGGCAATGCTGTTGTGGCGACCAAGTCCTGGGGCGCCACATGCGCACATAGCCTAAAGGTTATTTCTGTGTTTCCATATTCCAGAGTAACAAAAAGGAGACAGTTGCACTATGTAGTCCTAAGCTCCTATGTGACGCCCTGGCCAGCCAGGTAGTCACAGATAGGGCCCCGCGTTACACCTTTCCCTCACAGGTAACACACAGCCAACCCTTAAAACCTTAGTCACCCCCTTATGGGCTTGATAGACACACCAGGGGGCGGAACCAGGCGGTTGGAAGACGCCCACCTAGGAGTTTTAGATAGCCCGGGGCGGGAAAGTAGCTGGATAAGGTTGAGAGTTCAAGTTGGAGAGGAGTGTGGGCTGGAGCTGTGTGCAGCTCCAGCGGAGGCGAATACCCAAATTGAACAGGTACCAGGGTAGGAGCCCTGGTGCCTTTGGCTAGGAGGCAGGCGGTGGTCTCTGTCTGCGGGAGCCGGGAAGACGGCTCGGTGGAACCGAGGTGGACCGGGACAGGGTAGTGGCCCGCCGGTACCGACCCGGGGAACCGACTCGGAAACCGGAGCACAAAGGGGGGTACTCAGACCCTGAAGCTAGGCCCAGAAGCTACTGGAACTAGTTAATTAACTGATTGCAGCCAGGACTAGAGGTCCTGTCCCACCAAAAGTCCCGACTGAAGGCAACAGCCCACCGAGGGGGATAAAAGGCCACCGCCACGCCTCAGAGATCCCGCAGGCCAGCGTCTGCGGGCAAAGGGCTCCTCAGGCGACAAAAAGCCGGGAACGGACTCCTGAAGTTGCAAGCGCAGGCAGTCTACCATTCTAAACAGGTGCAGGAGAAATACAGAGACCACCAGCAGGGTGGGGGGATCCGAACGCAGCCGGCTGCGGGCACCGACCACCATCACCTTGGTTTACCAAAGACTCCTGTGTTTACTAATAGTGAGTACATCAGCACCCTGCGGTCGCCCATCTCCCTGCAACCCCCAACCCCCAACGGGTCCTGGGGCCACCATACCTGCCCACGGAGGGGTTAACAACTTGCTGCATAACATCTCCCCCGAGTGCCCCGTAACTGCAGCAGTTATAAGAGACAAAAAGAGAAACTTTCAGCTCACCCTTTCCATGTGCTCAGGTATCCTTCTGCTGCTCGGGCTGCAGGTGCTGTTACCTGTGTATAATGAAGAGGGAAGAGTTCTGCTTCTTGCGCTGGGCAGACCTCTTCCCTCGTAACTGCAGCAGTGGTGTCCAATATCACCACACACCTTGGGTGGCGTCACGAACTCCGTACGGCTCAGCCCGTACATCTACGTCCTACATCCACCATTCCATCACTTCCCTTTTACATTTGAAGTGACCGTGAGGCCCCCCAGGTCCAGAGACCCTCAAGCCACCCACAGAAGGGCCGGATCCGAGCAGCTCGGCTGCTGAGAGCGGGGCGGTACACCTCAGCTATGTGGAACAATGAATATGGAAATATAGACCTGCATTACTGCTATGAAAAACATGTAAAAATTGAGATACTTAGCACACAAAAATGGTCAGATTTTATGTGAGTTCAACAGCCAACAGCAAGCTGACCTCTTTTTGTTGGGTCCTTATCGCCTTGCTGTTGGCTGTTGGGCTCACATAAAACTGGCTATTTTTATTGGATGTTGGGCTCACATAAAACTGGCCATTTTTGTGTGCTAACTATCTCAATTTTTACATGTTTTTCATAGCAGTAATGAATGTTTATATTCCGATATTCATTGTTAATCATGTGACCTATTGTGATCTATCAAGGTAATCGTGTGACATGTCGCATAATACATTGAGGTTCGGGGGACCACACCTTCTAAACTTCCCAAGGCCCTGGCTACACTTAATCTGCCCCTCGTGTATAGTGTGTGATGGAGAAATATTAAAATGTAGGTAAAATAGAAAGAATACAGGTGGTAGACAGAAACTCAAAATAACAGGAGTGAAGAATGGTATGCGGGTGTTTATATTGTATCAGTAAAGTGTATAATAGGGAGGATTACCGGCAGCCGCAGTTTATACACAACTGTCTGCAATGTGTGATCAACCTGAATATTGATGATACTATGACATTAACAATGTTTTTTTCCATTTATACTTTATTCGATCATATTTGCCTTATTAATAAATGACAACAAAATAGACAGTATAAAAAGCAACGTATCCAGAGATGAGCTCAGAGTTCGGGTTTTGGCGTTTGAGTGCTTTACATAAGCAAACCACTCGGGTGAGTATCGCTGTGCTTGGGTACACTCAGTGCTCAGCCCAGTGCGAGCCGCTTGCAGTGTTTGATCGGCTCACACTGGCGGTAACATCAGCGAGATCGTATGTAGTGTGCACCAAACAAAAAAGATGGAAAAACCCAGCCACACGGAAGTGATCTGCATGTGGACGGAGACCCATACACGGATTATTGGTTATTTTGATTTTAATGCACACTGTGGTGTTATTCTCCCCTTATCTGATCTACTAAATTGTTTTTTGCATTATAAAGGACTTTGATCGTAATTTCTTTTCTCCTATATATTATATAGAGTCATTACACACAGAATAATCTCCATTTCATATGTTTTTAGTATATATTATATAGAGTCATTATACACAGAGGGATCTATTCCTATATATTATATAGAGTCATTACACACAGAGTGATCTATTTCATATGTTTTTAGTATATATTATATAGAGTCATTATACACAGAGGGATCTATTTCTATATATTATATAGAGTCATTACACACAGAGGGATCTATTGCTATATATTATATAGAGTCATTACACACAGAGTGATTTATTTGAAGTATTTATTTCTGTTAATGTTGATGATTATGGCTTACAGCCAATGAAAACCCAAAGAGTCATTATCTCAAAAAATTTGAATATTATATAAGACCAACTGAAAAAATAATTTTAAACTCAGAAATGTTGGCGTCTACTGAAAAGTTTGTACAGTAAATGCCTCAATACTTGGTCGGGGCTCCTTTTGCATGAATTACTGCATCAATGTGACATGGAGGCGATCAGCCTGTGGCACTGCTGAGGTGTTATGGAAGCCCAGGTTGCTTTGATAGCAGCCTTCAGCTCCTCTGCATTGTTGGCTCTGGTGTATCTCATAGATTTTCTATGGGGTTTAGGTCAGGTGAGTTTGCTGGCCAATCAAGTACAGTGATACTGTGGTTAGTAAACCAGGTATTGGTACTTTTGGCAGTGTGGACAGGTGCCAAGTCCTGCTGGAAAATGACATCTCCATCTCCATAACGCTTCTCAGCAGAGGGAAGCATGAAGTGCTCTAAAATGTCCTGGTAGACGGCTGCGCTGACTTTGGTCTTGATAAAACTCAGTGGACCTACACCAGCAGATGACATGGCTCCCCAAACCATCACTGATTGTGGAAACTTCACACTAGACCTCAAGCAGCTTGGATTGTGGCCTCTCCACTCTTCCTCCAGACTCTGGGACCGCGATTCCCAAATGAAATCATTTACTTTCATCTGAAAACAACACCTTGGACCACTGAGAACAATCCAGATCTATCTCTCCTCGGCCCAGGTAAGACGCTTCTGGCGTTGTCTATTGGTCATGAGTGCTATGTAATTAATAGCGCTATATAAATGAATAAATTATTATTATTATTATTATTATTATTATTATTATGAGTGGCTCAACACAAGGAATGTGACACTTCTAGCCCATGTCCTGGATACGTCTGTGTGTGGTGGCTCTTGAAGCACTGACTCCAGCAGCAGCCACTCCTTGTGAATCTCCACCACATTTTTGAATGGCTTTTTCTTAACAATCCTATCAAGGCTGCGGCTGTCCCGGTTGCTTGTGCACCTTTTTCAACCACACTTTTTCCTTCCACTCAACTTCCCATTAATATGCTTGGGTACAGCACTCTGCGAACAGCCAACTTCTTTAGCAATGACTGTTTGTGGCTTACCCTCCTTGTGGAGTGTGTCAATGGCTGACCTCTGGACATCTGTCAAGTCAGCAGTCTTCCACATGATTGTGTAGCCTACAAAACCAGACAAAGAGACCATTTAAATCCTTAGAAAGCCTTTGCAGGTGTTTTGTGGTAATTAGTCTAATTTTCAAGGTAATGACTTTGGGTTTTCATTGGCTGTAAGCCATAATCATCAACATTAACAGAGATAAACACTTGAAATAGATCCTTCTGTGTGTAAGGACTATATATAATGTATAGGAATAGATCCCTCTGTGTGTAATGACTGTATATAATATATAGGAATAGATCCCTCTGTGTGTAATGACTCTATATAATATATAGGAATAGATCCCTCTGTGTGTAATGACTCTATATAATATATGCGGTTCCCTTTTTGTATTGAATTACTGAAATAAATTAACTTTTTGAGGATATTCTATATTTATTGACATGCACATTGAAAACTCTTACATGTGCACAAAAGGCCTTTTTTCTTTCAAATATTGTTCACAAATTTGTCTAAATCTGTGTTGGTGAGTAGTAATGAGCGGCTTGCAGATACCTGGGATCAACGGTTCCTACCGAGTTTTAAAAAAAAGACGGTTCCATCCCGGAATTTATTCAGGATATGTGGCTGGACGCTAGTACCCATATAATTCTATGGGGACAGGAATCCATTGCTTTCAAATGGTGGTAGAAGTGATAGAGGGAATGGAGCAAGAGCGTTATGCTTACCGAGTCTCCCACGCAGCTGTACCGCTACTTCTCAGGCTGGGGAGACCCATAATTATTGTGCCTCCCCCAGCCTAAAAATAGCAGCCTGCAGCCACCGAGGCTTGTTGCATCCATTAGATTCGACAATCCCAGCACTTTAGCCAGCTCATCCTGATTGCCCTAGTGTGGTTGCAATTGTGGTAATAAGGGGTTAATGATAGCTTACAGATGCCACTAAGCCCAAGATTAGTAATGGGAAAGGTTTATGAGACACCCCCCATTACTAATACTGTAATACCCTAGTCCCCATATAAGTCTATGGGGACCAGAATCCGTCGCTTTAAATTGGTGGTAGAAGCGATAGGGGGAATGGAGCAAGCGCATTATGCTTACCGAGTCTCCCACGCAGCTGTAACGCTACTTCTCAGGCTGGGGAGACCCATAATTATTGTGCCTCCCCCAGCCTAAAAATAGCAGCCTGCAGCCACCGAGGCTTGTTGCATCCATTAGATTCGACAATCCCAGCACTTTAGCCAGCTCATCCTGATTGCCCTAGTGTGGTTGCAATTGTGGTAATAAGGGGTTAATGATAGCTTACAGATGCCACTAAGCCCAAGATTAGTAATGGGAAAGGTTTATGAGACACCCCCTATTACTAATACTGTAATACCCTAGTCCCCATATAAGTCTATGGGGACCAGAATCCGTCGCTTTAAATTGGTGGTAGAAGCGATAGGGGGATTGGAGCAAGCGCATTATGCTTACCGAGTCTCCCACACAGTTGTAACGCTACTTCTCAGGCTGGGGAGACCCATACTTATTGGGCCCCCAGACTAAAAATAGCAGCCTGCAGCCGCCGAGGCTTGTTGCATCCATTAGATGCGACAGTCCCAGCACTTTACCCGGCTCATCACGATTGCCCTAGTGCGGTTGCAATTGTGGTAATAAGGGGTTAATGATAGCTTACAGATGCCACTAAGCCCTAGTTTAGTAATGTGAGAGGTTTATGAAACACCCCTCCCCATTGCTAATACTGTAAAAGAAAATAAATACAAACACAAAAAAATCCTTTTTATATGAAATAAAATACAAAAAACACTATTTTCACCTCTTTATTAACCCCCAAAACACCCAGGTCTGACGTAATCCACACGAGGTTGGTTACACGACAATTCCAGCTCTGCTACATTACTGAAGGCACAGCACGAGTGCATAGAACACGACTGACCGTTGAGAGCTTCAGACAGAGACTGAGCCGCAGCAATGAATGGTGACATCACTCAGGTTATTCTTGTACTCAGTCTACACTGCATGGCAAAAAATCACATCAATACCGCATCATAATGCTTGCAGTTTTGATGTGATTTTTCTTGCCAGGAAGTGTAGAGCGGGTGCAGGAATATGGCGTAAAAATTTTAGCAGGTAAATATCGGGTAACCAACCCGATATTTACCTTGGTTACCAGCGCACGCAGCTACACGTGCAGGGAGCAGCGCACACTGAGCGCTGGCTCCCTGCTCTCCTAGTTACAGCACACATCGGGTTAATTACCTGATGTGTGCTGCAGCTAAATGTGCACAGAGCAGGGAGCAGCACACACCGGGTGCAGCTGCACAGGGTACATATATAGGGTATAGAGTACAGGGTGCAGCTGCACAGAGCAGGGAGCAGCGCACACCGCTTAGCGCTGGCTCCTTGCTCTACTAGTTACAGCACACATCGGGTTAATTACCCGATGTGTACTGCAGCTAAATGTGCACAGATCAGGGAGCAGCACACAATGCTTAGCGCTGGCTCCCTGCTCTCCTAGCTACAGCACACATCGGGTTAATTAACCCGATGTGTCCTGCAGCTACATGTGCACAGAGCAGGAGCCGGCACTGACAGTGAGAGCGGCGGAGGCTGGTAACAAAGGTAAATATCGGGTAACCAAGGACAGGGCTTCTTGGTTACCCGATGTTTACTGTGGTTACCAGCCTCCGCAGAAGCCGGTTCCTGCTCCCTGCACATTTAAACAACATCTGAACATAACCAAGTGGGGGAGATTTTTGGTGGTCACCAATGATCACCATAACCCCTATAAAGGACATAAAGGATACAAAATCCCTGATAGTGACTCCATATATACAATTGAAGAACCAAAGAAAAGAGTCAGTAACACTACCTTCATGCAAAGAACAATATTTTATTAGACAATTATATAACAAACACGATTAAAAAGGTTCAAGGTGTGCTGGTAAGGATACAAACAGTAGTGGAACATGCACACCATTGCTGGCTATAAATATATTAGGCAAAGCAGCCTATAGCTGGGACTATGTGTCATAAGTAATAATTTACAAAAAAGAAGCACTCAATGGTTAACCAGAAAGATACATACAGTGCAACGTAGTGCAGAGATGTAATTACTATTAGGCAGACAGTCAGTAAATGATCGCTATTAAGTGGAGCAAATCGCTCACAAGATAAATGAAAGGAGTGAAAAAACATCACTTTCACTCCTGCCCAAACTGGTAACCAAAGGAGGCTTGAAATTACACATAGTTAGGATGACACATACCCATAGTCGCCAAGTCAGCAAGGGAGGTGCAGTTCCACAGACCCCGACGCGTTTCGCGAGGGCTTCTTCACAATGGGGGTCGCAAAGAATAGTGTCATTCCCAGGGTATAAATACCCACATATCAGCTGTTACAGGTTGCGCGCAATGGCGACGCATATAGCGGCGCATGCGCGGTCGGCCGCAGCGAGTCGCCCGGAAGCTGCGTCAGCACTCCAGTATCTGGGTCCGGGAGGGAAAACCCCTTCAGACGTCACATCCGGCCCATTACCAATAGGAGGCATCTGCAGCAACAAGGCGACGCTGGCCAAGCGCGCATGCGCACAGCGTCACCAGTGATAGGAGATGAATCCCACAGCAGCCATCATGGGAAGGTCGTACCCATCACAGATACAAACCGACGCCATGATGGGAAGGTCAAAACTGGGGAACATATAGTGTCAGCCAAAATCCGAGTCCTGGGCACAAATTACATGAATCAGTGCACATATATACAAAGCGAAGTGCAGTACATCATCATGCCTGAAAGTGCATATAACTACAAAAGACAAAATACAAGATACATAATGTTGCACTGATAGTATGCGTCCAGGCAAACGGCTGACATTTCTAGATGGTCCCACAGGAAAAAATGTTGTTATTCCATCATCCAAAGAATCATAGGCGGAGTCATATGCAGGGGAAAAGAATCCATTGATGGATAATCACAGCACTAAAAACATTAAAAAAACAGAAAATGACACAAAATTAAAATTGTGGAAAGGAGAGACTCAGCATATCCCTAGTGAAATAAGTGCTGAAAGAACACCCTAAGTTTGGGAAAATGAGATCTTACATGTATGTATTAAAGAAAGGACGAGGCAAGACAAAAAGTCAAGACTAAACTGAGGGGAACAATTTATGAAAATCTATAAAAACTTAATAAAATTTTTTTCCTAAAAATTCATAAAAAGGGGGCAAAAGTGAGCTTTTCATTGAGGCCATTTGGAGCAACAGATCCCACGAGCACAATCCAGCGGCACTCCATCTGGGCTAACCGTCGTTGTAAATCGCCTCCACGGATGCCTCCATGTAGGCAATCAATACCTCTGATTTTCAAAAATTTAGGATTGCAGTCGTGGAAACTGTAGAAATGCCGGGGCAGGGTTTTCAACGTTGTTACATCTTCAACATCGCGTGCTGCAATAATGTCCCTCACGTGCTCGCGTGTACGGACCCACAGCTCACGTGAGGTCAGACCAATATATATCAGGCCACAATCACATGTGGCATAATATATTACATAAGTTGATTTGCACGAAATAAACTTATTGATCTTAAACTCACGTTTTCCATCTGATGACGTGAAGGTGGTGGCCCGGATGATGTTCCTACACCCCATACAATCACCACATGGAAAACAGCCCCACCGAGGTTTCCCCACACCAGGAATGCAGGGCTGCTTTACCACGTAGTGACTCCTCACGAGTAAATCCCTCAGGTTCTTACCCCTGCGGGCTGTCATTAAGGGTTCAGATGGCAAAGACATAGCTAATGAGGGTTCAGTTGTGAGGATAGACCAGTGACGTGACATAATCGTCCTCATCTGATTCCACTGATGATTAAATGTGGATATAAAACGGACTGGTGGATTTGAGTCCTCACCCATCCTCCCTTTAAAGTTAGGGTTCAGGAGGTCACTGCGTTGGCATTTCTTAGCACGCTTATAGCCATCGTTAATTGAACGCTTACTATATCCCCTTTCTAGAAATCTCCTTCTCAGATCCATTGCCTGATGTTCAAAAGAAGGGTCCGAGGAGCATATGCGTCGCATCCTCAGAAATTGTCCTCTTGGGACTGCCCTGATGGTGGAAGACAGGTGCGCTGAGGATGCATGGAGGAGAGAGTTGACGGAGGTCTCCTTCCGAAAGACATCCGTCTCAATTCTGCCGTTGTCCTGAACCGAGAGACGGATGTCCAGGAAGTCAATAGACGATGTATCATACCTATACGTCAATTTGATATTGAAGCTATTGCAGTTCAATTCAGACATAAAGTCCTGCAGCTCTGGGATGGTCCCGTGCCACACCATAAGTACATCGTCTATGTACCGGAACCATCCCGCCACCATGGAGGAGGCGTGGGCGCCACCCCGGAATACCTCCCGCTCCCAAAAACCAAGGAACAGGCATGCATAGGATGGCGCACACGCCGCCCCCATCGCGGTTCCACGCTGCTGTAAATAAAAACGATCCCTGAAAGTAAAAAAATTATGAGTAAGAATAAACTGCAACAGTTCCACGACCAAATCACACAGTGTCGCATCCAAATTACTCATTCTGAGGAAGAAGTCCACAGCCATTACTCCATCCCGATGGTCGATGCATGTGTATAGTGATTCAACATCGACAGTCACCAAAAGTGCACAAGGATCAAGATGCAATCCATCAACCTGTCTTAAAATGTCCATGGTGTCTCTAACATAGGAGGGCAGCGTCTCGACCAAAGGTCTAAGATAGTACTCTATAAATTTACACACGGGATCGCATAGCCCTCCTATGCCAGAGACAATTGGACGACCAGGGGGATTCAGTCGATCCTTGTGCACCTTTGGTAACAGGTAAAAGGTGGGGACAGTAGGGAACTTGGTCACTAGGCCATCCATGACCTTTTTAGTAATAACTCCATCTGTCACAGCCCTATCCAAAATGGCCAATAGATCTTCCATGTAAACCCTCAGTGGGCAGGATGACAGTAAGGAGTATGTGTCCTTTTGCCTCAGCTGTTTAAGTGCCTCCTTCTCATATTTTTCAACAGGCCAGATGACGACGTTTCCCCCTTTATCAGCAGGTTTTATTACAACATTATCCAAAGCTCTAAGTTCGTTCAAAGCACGTCTCTGAGTAGATGTAAGATTATCATGTTTGCATGAATTTTTCAATTTACGAAATTCATTAGTAACCAGACGCGTAAAAATCTCAACTTGAGGACACAAGGAGAGGGGGGGAAACGTCGTACATCTAGGCTTAACACTTGAAGGAAATTTACCTCTTGAGTCGCTTTCAGACTCGCATGCCAGCTCCTCCAGAGTGCGCAAAGCAGTCTGTTCCTCAATTGTATTAAAACCCAGATCCATGGAGGGTCTGGAGTGGAGCTTTTTCAATACGAGTTTGCGCGCAAACAGATGTAAGTCCTTCAGTGCTGTGAAGAAATTGAATTTTTCATTAGGCACAAACGTAAGACCCAAACTCAAAACCTCATGCTGCGCACTAGAGAGGACAAGGGAAGAGAGATTAATTACCTCTAGTCGGTTGGATTTCGAATCATGTGGGGGTGGTGTAATCTTACGTTTGTTTCCCGACTGTCCCTTAAAAAAGGAGGAGGATTGACCCCCATGGTCATGCCGAAACTGTGTAATTTTTGGGGTCTTGGGCCTGACCACCATGGATTCTTCCATGGATGAGATGGACGTCTGAGATTCAGAGCGACTCATGGACATCCTGCGTGGGGGTTGACGAGATCTCCTCCATTTATACGCCATACCCTTCTGAAAATCACCAGAATCTCTCAGATATTTTTTATGCTTCACTGCCAGGATCTCTTTCTCCCATTTTTTAAATTCTGCATCCAAATCAGCCTCCATTTTTGTCTTCTGCTCAGGAGTAAGTGTAAGACTCATATCCCTCTGTATCCTTTCAATATCAATATCAATTTCCTTCAGGGTTTTCTCATTCAGTTGAATTAACATTTTCATAAAGCCTTTGGAACAGGTAGATGCCAAATTCTCCCATTCACTCCTGAAGGTAAGATCATCTATCTCGAACGAGGGAAAGATTTGTACTCTTAGCCCCCTGGGTATCAGGTCTCTGGACACATAGCGTTCAAGAAAAGACTTATTCCACCATAGGCGCGTACGTCTATTAAGAAGATTTTTGTATTTTTTGTATAATTCCTCATCTTCCTTTCCACATGTATTAGGAACAATATTTGAATCCTCACCAAACACTCCATTTAACTGTGAAAGCCACGCTTTTTCGCGTGCCCGAAAGTCCATTAGTTCAGGACACTGAGCTGTGAAAACACAGAATACTGTAAATATAAACAACATCTGAACATAACCAAGTGGGGGAGATTTTTGGTGGTCACCAATGATCACCATAACCCCTATAAAGGACATAAAGGATACAAAATCCCTGATAGTGACTCCATATATACAATTGAAGAACCAAAGAAAAGAGTCAGTAACACTACCTTCATGCAAAGAACAATATTTTATTAGACAATTATATAACAAACACGATTAAAAAGGTTCAAGGTGTGCTGGTAAGGATACAAACAGTAGTGGAACATGCACACCATTGCTGGCTATAAATATATTAGGCAAAGCAGCCTATAGCTGGGACTATGTGTCATAAGTAATAATTTACAAAAAAGAAGCACTCAATGGTTAACCAGAAAGATACATACAGTGCAACGTAGTGCAGAGATGTAATTACTATTAGGCAGACAGTCAGTAAATGATCGCTATTAAGTGGAGCAAATCGCTCACAAGATAAATGAAAGGAGTAAAAAAACATCACTTTCACTCCTGCCCAAACTGGTAACCAAAGGAGGCTTGAAATTACACATAGTTAGGATGACACATACCCATAGTCGCCAAGTCAGCAAGGGAGGTGCAGTTCCACAGACCCCGACGCGTTTCGCGAGGGCTTCTTCACAATGGGGGTCGCAAAGAATAGTGTCATTCCCAGGGTATAAATACCCACATATCAGCTGTTACAGGTTGCGCGCAATGGCGATGCATATAGCGGCGCATGCGCGGTCGGCCGCAGCGAGTCGCCCGGAAGCTGCGTCAGCAATCCAGTATCTGGGTCCGGGAGGGAAAACCCCTTCAGACGTCACATCCGGCCCATTACCAATAGGAGGCATCTGCAGCAACAAGGCGACGCTGGCCAAGCGCGCATGCGCACAGCGTCACCAGTGATAGGAGATGAATCCCACAGCAGCCATCATGGGAAGGTCGTACCCATCACAGATACAAACCGACGCCATGATGGGAAGGTCAAAACTGGGGAACATATAGTGTCAGCCAAAATCCGAGTCCTGGGCACAAATTACATGAATCAGTGCACATATATACAAAGCGAAGTGCAGTACATCATCATGCCTGAAAGTGCATATAACTACAAAAGACAAAATACAAGATACATAATGTTGCACTGATAGTATGCGTCCAGGCAAACGGCTGACATTTCTAGATGGTCCCACAGGAAAAAATGTTGTTATTCCATCATCCAAAGAATCATAGGCGGAGTCATATGCAGGGGAAAAGAATCCATTGATGGATAATCACAGCACTAAAAACATTAAAAAAACAGAAAATGACACAAAATTAAAATTGTGGAAAGGAGAGACTCAGCATATCCCTAGTGAAATAAGTGCTGAAAGAACACCCTAAGTTTGGGAAAATGAGATCTTACATGTATGTATTAAAGAAAGGACGAGGCAAGACAAAAAGTCAAGACTAAACTGAGGGGAACAATTTATGAAAATCTATAAAAACTTAATAAAATGCTGCAGGACTTTATGTCTGAATTGAACTACAATAGCTTCAATATCAAATTGACGTATAGGTATGATACATCGTCTATTGACTTCCTGGACATCCGTCTCTCGGTTCAGGACAACGGCAGAATTGAGACGGATGTCTTTCGGAAGGAGACCTCCGTCAACTCTCTCCTCCATGCATCCTCAGCGCACCTGTCTTCCACCATCAGGGCAGTCCCAAGAGGACAATTTCTGAGGATGCGACGCATATGCTCCTCGGACCCTTCTTTTGAACATCAGGCAATGGATCTGAGAAGGAGATTTCTAGAAAGGGGATATAGTAAGCGTTCAATTAACGATGGCTATAAGCGTGCTAAGAAATGCCAACGCAGTGACCTCCTGAACCCTAACTTTAAAGGGAGGATGGGTGAGGACTCAAATCCACCAGTCCGTTTTATATCCACATTTAATCATCAGTGGAATCAGATGAGGACGATTATGTCACGTCACTGGTCTATCCTCACAACTGAACCCTCATTAGCTATGTCTTTGCCATCTGAACCCTTAATGACAGCCCGCAGGGGTAAGAACCTGAGGGTTTTACTCGTGAGGAGTCACTACGTGGTAAAGCAGCCCTGCATTCCTGGTGTGGGGAAACCTCGGTGGGGCTGTTTTCCATGTGGTGATTGTATGGGGTGTAGGAACATCATCCGGGCCACCACCTTCACGTCATCAGATGGAAAACGTGAGTTTAAGATCAATAAGTTTATTTCGTGCAAATCAACTTATGTAATATATTATGCCACATGTGATTGTGGCCTGATATATATTGGTCTGACCTCACGTGAGCTGCGGGTCCGTACACGCGAACACGTGAGGGACATTATTGCAGCACGCGATGTTGAAGATGTAACAACGTTGAAAACCCTGCCCCGGCATTTCTACAGTTTCCACGACTGCAATCCTAAATTTTTGAAAATCAGAGGTATTGATTGCCTACATGGAGGCATCTGTGGAGGCGATTTACAACGACGGTTAGCCCAGATGGAGTGCCGCTGGATTGTGCTCGTGGGATCTGTTGCTCCAAATGGCCTCAATGAAAAGCTCACTTTTGCCCCCTTTTTATGAATTTTTAGGAAAAAATTTTTATTAAGTTTTTATAGATTTTCATAAATTGTTCCCCTCAGTTTAGTCTTGACTTTTTGTCTTGCCTCGTCCTTTCTTTAATACATACATGTAAGATCTCATTTTCCCAAACTTAGGGTGTTCTTTCAGCACTTATTTCACTAGGGATATGCTGAGTCTCTCCTTTCCACAATTTTAATTTTGTGTCATTTTCTGTTTTTTTAATGTTTTTAGTGCTGTGATTATCCATCAATGGATTCTTTTCCCCTGCATATGACTCCGCCTATGATTCTTTGGATGATGGAATAACAACATTTTTTCCTGTGGGACCATCTAGAAATGTCAGCCGTTTGCCTGGACGCATACTATCAGTGCAACATTATGTATCTTGTATTTTGTCTTTTGTAGTTATATGCACTTTCAGGCATGATGATGTACTGCACTTCGCTTTGTATATATGTGCACTGATTCATGTAATTTGTGCCCAGGACTCGGATTTTGGCTGACACTATATGTTCCCCAGTTTTGACCTTTCCATCATGGCGTCGGTTTGTATCTGTGATGGGTACGACCTTCCCATGATGGCTGCTGTGGGATTCATCTCCTATCACTGGTGACGCTGTGCGCATGCGCGCTTGGCCAGCGTCGCCTTGTTGCTGCAGATGCCTCCTATTGGTAATGGGCCGGATGTGACGTCTGAAGGGGTTTTCCCTCCCGGACCCAGATACTGGAGTGCTGACGCAGCTTCCGGGCGACTCGCTGCGGCCGACCGCGCATGCGCCACTATATGCGTCGCCATTGCGCGCAACCTGTAACAGCTGATATGTGGGTATTTATACCCTGGGAATGACACTATTCTTTGCGACCCCCATTGTGAAGAAGCCCTCGCGAAACGCGTCGGGGTCTGTGGAACTGCACCTCCCTTGCTGACTTGGCGACTATGGGTATGTGTCATCCTAACTATGTGTAATTTCAAGCCTCCTTTGGTTACCAGTTTGGGCAGGAGTGAAAGTGATGTTTTTTCACTCCTTTCATTTATCTTGTGAGCGATTTGCTCCACTTAATAGCGATCATTTACTGACTGTCTGCCTAATAGTAATTACATCTCTGCACTACGTTGCACTGTATGTATCTTTCTGGTTAACCATTGAGTGCTTCTTTTTTGTAAATTATTACTTATGACACATAGTCCCAGCTATAGGCTGCTTTGCCTAATATATTTATAGCCAGCAATGGTGTGCATGTTCCACTACTGTTTGTATCCTTACCAGCACACCTTGAACCTTTTTAATCGTGTTTGTTATATAATTGTCTAATAAAATATTGTTCTTTGCATGAAGGTAGTGTTACTGACTCTTTTCCCTGCACATTAGTTGTTGCTGTCTCGCTGTCACACACAGCGATCTGTGCTTCACAGCGGGAGAGCAACAACTAAAAAATGGCCCAGGACATTCAGCAACAACCAACGACCTCACAGCAGGGGCCAGGTTGTTGCTGGATGTCACACACAGCGACATCACTAGCAACATCGCTGCTATGTCACAAAAGTTGTTCGTTAGCAGCGATGTTGCTAGCGATGTTGCTTAGTGTGACGGGGCCTTTAGGCTGACCAGCATGATTATTGCACAGGTGTGCCTTAGGCTGGCCACAATAAATGGACACTCTAAAATCTGCAGTTTTATCACACAGCACAATGCCACAGGGAGTGTGCAACTGTCATGCTGACTGCAGGAATGTCCACCAGAGATGTTGCCGTGAATTGAATGAGTCGTCTGTGAAGACATGGACTCTCATGGGTTAAAGTTTCTTAACATTCAGCCAGACTATTGTTCTTATGTGTGCTAAATCATGTTTCCTTAGCTATTGTATCTCCAGTCTCTTCTAGTAATCATTGTATTGTAGTCATGTATTGATAATGTAATTACCTTAGTAGCCATTGTCTCGTCGGTGACTTGCCGACTCCATGTAGATATACGGAGTCTTTCTATGCACATCATTTAAATGAACATTATCCATGCAGCTTGAAATTCATCCAATGGGAGAAGCAATCTTGTCCAACCAATCGATGAGGACGCAGTGTATCCTAAGGGAAAGTTATGGCTATAAAAGGGACTTCTTTAAGCCACCAGGGTTGATGAAGGTTGATGGATGCTGATGGATCCAGTCTAAGCTCTTTGGAGCTGACTAGAGGATCAGGATATCTTATGGCTTCAATCTAGGGACTCCGGATCCGGTTGGAGACCATATCCACAGCCTAGGGATTTCGACTCCGGCTGCCAGGATTTTAACATCAAACCAGGGCTACCTAAGGAGGACACTCAGGTTGGGACAGTTCAGTCACCGGTTACAGACTTTGCAGACCTCAGACAGCTTGGAACCTGTGAGGCATGGACATTCTAATCCCTGGTGAGCCAGGTGAAGGGTGAGACTCTGTTGCCTGTTACTTTTGTGTGTTTTGCTGGTTATGTGTTATGTGCCGTTAATTGTTTGGGGATCCAATAAAGTCTAATTATTGTGGTTCCCTCACCCTGTGTTGTCTGAGTAGTGTTACGCCCACGGTTAAGGAGGCCGGCGTTCAGTTGGGATGAGCCCTGAGCCACGTTGTCTTTCTAAAGGCGGCGGGTTTTAGTGGACGAGAGCACCCACTGAGCCCCGTGTCTCCACATCGTCTTCAAAGGCGTCTCAGAGAATTTGGCAATATATCCAACCAGCCTCACAACCGCAGACCACGTGTAACCACACCAGCCCACATTTATTTAAAAGAAAGATAAATATTTACACAACATGTTTTAAAATGGACACGTTCAGGAGTCCACTGGTAAATGGAGCCTCCCTACTTATTTGCGACCGTCGAAAGCTCTGTGTTCTGCGTTGACGTTAGCAGTGCCGAAGAAGTGAGTGACAACTAAGACTAATGAAGCTGTCGTGTGAGGGCGTATAACAGACGGGATATATAAAGAGGGAATGTACACATGACGGGCAGATCACAGGCGGAGAAACATTCCACGTCCACATGGCAAGCTGACACATCAGCGAAATATCACATCTATTAACAAATGACAAAACCCTACAGCAATCTGTATAATAGCACTCCTTACCACATCGGAATATATCCTGTATATTAGTTATGATGAGTATATAGCCTCGGTTCATTGGGAGCCTCAAAGGACACGTAAGAAGACACAAATATATGAAAAAAAGTATATGATATGCAGAGGCGCAGAGTGTACAATATACTATTTTTTCCAGTAACTGTAAATCATAGCGCCTGATCATACAGCAAAGACCTTGCTTAGGACTGCAGGTGGGCCGGTAACATGGTCAACGAATTGTACAATATTAATCCTCAGTTTTTAGAAAAAAACTAAATAAATAAATAATAAAGGGTAAAATACAAAGTTGCTTGTTTTTACAAACACTTTGTAATTTTACCCATTTATGAACTTGAGATAACGTCAGAGGTTTGTCACGGTTGACAGACAGTCTTTTGGTGTCCGGCTATAGAAGGTCACAGCATTTGGCTGCACAAACTGCTCCCTGAGCTTCTATCATTCCTGCTTGGTTTTCATCCATTTCCCTTTAGGACCCGGGGGGGGGGGGTTCAGCCTGTCAGCTGCTGTTCATCAGTACTTCCCTTGTCTTTATATACCTTCACTTCCTATTGCTCAGTGCTGGTGATATTTGATACATCTTTATCATGTCTTCAGTGCAAGCAGGTGGCTTGCATACATCAGGAGAATCTTATTTGATACATCTTTATCAAGTTTTCAGTGCAAGCAGGCGGCTTGCATACATCAGGAGAATCTTATTTGATACATCTTTATTAAGTCTTTAGTGCAAGCAGATGGCTTGCATCCATTATGAGAATCTTATCTGATACATCTTTATCAAGTCTTCAGTGCAAGCAGGCGGCTAGCATACATCAGGAGGATCTTATCTGATGCATCTTTATCAAGTCTTCAGTGCAAGCAGGCAGCTTGCATACATCAGGAGAATCTTATTTGATACACCTTTATCAAGTCTTCAGTGCAAGCAGGCAGCTTGCATACATCAGGAGAATCTTATTCGATACACCTTTATCAAGTCTTCAGTGCAAGCAGGTGGCTTGCATGTATCAGGAGAATATTGGTAGTGTTTGCAGCTTCTTTCCCTAAGACAAGTACAGATAATTTGTTTGTGGTTTTCCCTTGTTTATTATCTCTGTGTGTCCTTTAGTGCCTAGTGGGGTTGACAAGGAGCTCATCCCATCCACTCCATACATAGGTACCAGATCAGGGTCAGCCTATGGTCAGGTATCCGGCTCGGTACACAGGTGCGGAACCTATGAAGGGCGTTGAGGGAACTTAGGACTCAGCGGTAGTCTTGCTCAGGGGTCACCATCTCCCCCTTCCCTAGACACTTACCTTTCGTCAGTCGCTTGGTACTTCCCCGAACCTTGTGTGAAAGATAACCCCTTTAAGCCAGACCACAGTAATCATCTGATCGACAAGTCAGCGTCTTCATTTCCAATCTTTTCAGTTCTAAAATTGCATTACAGAACAATAAAAGGATATTATGTAATAAGGGATGGCATTATACATACAAAGAAGAGACTCTATGTAATAAGGAACGGTGCTATACATAACAAGAGAGTGATGAACACAAAGGTGCTGCGGTGCACATCTGTAGAAATAAAGAGTCAGAGGTAGTGGCACGATGCTGTATTGCTTGCAGTGTAGCTACAAGAATGATCCATTCTCACGATGTTTACTACCTATGGTGGCAAAAAAATACTATAATGAGGCATGGGCAGCCCCAGATCCTCTGGCTCTGAGCAGTAGCTTAGATTGTGCTCATTATTGTCTGCCCCTGATATCCGTGCTTAGCATACTACATACTGTACAGTATATAAATGTAAATTATAATAATAATAATTAATAATTTTATTCATTTATATAGCGCTATTAATTCCACAGCGCTTTACATACATTGGCAACACTGTCCCCATTGGGGCTCACAATCTAAGGTCCCTAACTGTATGTCTTTCAAGTGTGGGAGGAAACCGGAGTACCCGGAGGAAACCCACGCAAACACTGGGAGAACATACAAACTCCTTGCAGATGTTGTCCTTGGTGGGATTTGAACCCAGGACCCCAGTGCTGCAAGACTGCAGTGCTAACCACTGAGCCACCGTGCCGCAGACCTCCTGCACTTGTGTTCTTCCATAATGTGACTCGTAGGCTTCCACTGTAGATTTTCTTATTTACTCAGTGACATGGATTTTCACATGGAATAGTTGAACACACAAGATAGCAATCATCAGCAGTCATATGCAATTCCAACATAGTATAGTAATATACAGTATAAACAAGCTGTATTATCACTCTAGAGATAAGGTTATATATACTGCATATGCTCCTGGGTCTCATTCTGCTTCATTGTTTCATGGAGAGAGACAAATTGACTGCAGCTTGTACAAATAACAATCCTGGATGTTAAATAGTAGCGTTATTTGCTTTTATTTTAATATTTACAAGTAAAGATGAGCGAATCTGAACGGTAAAGTTTGGGGTTTGTGCCGGACACCTCGGGTGCGGGGTTCGAGTTCGAACACTGACCTCACTGAAGTTTGTGTCCGAATTTTTAATGCTGTTTGGATGTTGAATAAAGCTTGTTGAAAGGCTACAGCGCAGCCAATCAACAAGCTTTTGGCATAAGTTAGATGCCTGAATGCTGCTGCGTAATACAAAAAATGATTTGGGGTCCCCCCTATTTTAGACACCCAGCCAATGTAAAACAGACAGCTACAGGTTGGTGTTATCAGGCTGGGAAGGCCCATGGTTATTTGGCCCTTCCAAACCTAAAAATAGCAGCACACAGCTTCCCAGAATAGCACATCCATTAGATGCACCCCATGTGCTTTGCTTGGCTCTTCCCGATTCCTCTGGTGCGGTCACAATCGTGGTAATATTTTTGGGGTTGATGTCAGCTGTAAATTGACAACTGGCTTTAAGCCCCAGGGTTAGTAAGGGAGGGGCATCTATCAGACACCCCCATTACTAACTTTGTAAGTGTATAGTTAAAAAACACACACACACACAGGGAAAAATAGCTTATTTGAATAAAGACTCCCTCATTCACCAATTTATTAACTTAAAAAATCCTTACGATCTGACATAATCCAATTGGGCAATTAAGACTCCTTGACACACCCTCATTCACCACTTTATTAATTAAAAATCAATCCTTGAAGTTCTGACATAATCCAATGGTGTAATGTCCCACAACACCCACCAATTCCTGAGGAACTTCGTTTTGAGAACCTTCTCAGAACGAGGCACCATAGGTCACACCCAGTCAGCGGCAGGTATGGCATTTATTAAGAATGTGACCGGCAGGGATCTTTGAAGCCTCGTTCTCAGAACGTTCTGAGAACAAAGCTCCAGAAGATTCGATAGTTATCATGGCACATTACAGATTTGATTACGTCAGAACTTTAAGGATTTCTTTTCAATTATTCAATTGGTAAATGAGGGAGTGTGGGGGAATATTTTATTCACCAACTGTATTATGTCGGAATGTCAAGGATGTTTTTAATTAACTAGGGAGTATGTGGGATTGTTTATTCAAATAAACTATTTTTTCCTGTGTGTGTGTTTTTTAACTCTACATTTGCTGGGTTAGTAATGGGGGTGTCTGATAAACGCCTCTCCATTACTAACACCAATGCTTCATACCAGCTGTCAATTCACAGCTGACATCAACCCCAAAAGTATTTCCTCAATTGCCACCGCACCAGGGTAATCGGTGAGAGCAAGGCAAAGCTCCAGAATTGGTGCAGCTAATGGTTGCGTCACTTCTGGGGGGCCTGCAGACTGTTATTTTTAGGCTGTGAATGGCACTATAACCATGGCCTTTCCCAGCCTGATAATACCAGCCCCCAGCTGTCTGCTTTATCTTGCCTGGTTATCAAAAATAGGGCAGAGCCCATGCCGTTTATTTTACTTATTTATTTAAATAAATATAAAAAAAAGGCTTTTGATCCACTCTATTTTTGATAACCAGCCAAAGTAAAGCTGACAGCTGGGGGCTGCAGCCTGCAGTTGTCTGCTTTACTTGAGCTGGTTAGCAAAATTAGGTGGGAGCCCACATCTTTTTGTTTTATTTATTACCTATCCACATTTGTTTGTAGGGCAATTTCCCCTCTTTTGCTTCCTTTTGTACCCCCTTAGCCCTTATTACGACCATATTGCAGCACAGAAGTTTCGGTCTCTATTGACTTATATGGGGTTTGGGTCAAGTCCGGGTCCCAAACCGAACTTTTATCTAAAGTCCAGCCAAACCCAGCGATCCCTAATTTCTACGGGTCCAATCATCTCTACTGTCTACAATGTTTCTAATCATACCTAAAAATATAAAACTACTGAGCAAGACACAGGGGTCAGATATTAGATAAAGTCTATATTATAACTTCTAGATGACAGCTGATGACAAGTCTGATATTGCTCTTATGAATACCCAGATAATACATTCACCCTCCTGTGTCCCAGTCCTGCCACTCTAGCAAATTAACTTAGTGGGAAGCAAGCACCAGCTAAAAAGGTCACAACAGTCACGTATGAGTGCATAGTTTACATGCTACTCTGTCAAGCAGAAAGTAATAAAACTAAAAGAGATGAACAATCGCTGCTCAAATCCACTGAAACACAGAAAGCATTTTCTGTTGTAGGACTGAGGCCAATATAATGGCAGTATAAGTAATATGGACTAGCAAAGTGCAAATTTCAGTGTCCTACAACAAATAAACATTTGATTACAAGTATCTGAATAGCAAACACCATGAGCATGTATTTTCCTATTCATTTATACAGTCCCTTTCTCTGGCTGTCATCACTCACATAACTAAAATATTTAACCTCTCTCTCATCTGGTATCTTTCCTTCCTCCTTCAAACACGCCAGCATACACCAATTACTAAAATGTCACCCCTCAACCAAAAATATGCTGCAAACTATAGACCTGTTTCTCCCCCTTCATCGCTTTCCTGCAGCAGCCAGGATCATATTCCTCTCCAACCGCAACACCAATGTTTCTATTATATGCCAGCCATTGCACTGGTTGCCCATCCGCTACATTGATGCTTCTGTCCTGTGCCGGTCATTGCACTGGTTGCCCATCCGCTACACTGATGTTTCTACCATGTGCCAGTCATTGCACTGGTTGCCCATCTGCTACACTGATGTTTCTACCATGTGCCAGTCATTGCACTGGTTACCCATCCGCTACACTGATGTTTCTACCATGTGCCAGTCATTGCACTGGTTGCCCATCTGCTACACTGATGCTTCTACCATGTACCAGGCATTGCACTGGTTGCCCATCCGCTCCACTGATGTTTCTACCATGTGCCAGGCATTGCACTGGTTGCCCATCTGCTACACTGATGTTTCTACCATGTGCCAGGCATTGCACTGGTTGCCCATCTGCTACACTGATGTTTCTACCATGTGCCAGTCATTGCACTGGTTGCTCATCTGCTACATACACTGGTGTTTCTACCGTGTACCAGTCATTGCACTGGTTACCCATCCACTACACTGATGTTTCTACCGTGTACCAGTCATTGCACTGGTTACCCATCTGCTACACTGATGTTTCTACCATATACCAGTCATTGCACTGGTTGCCCATCTGCTACACCGGTGCTTCAACTATGTGCCAGTCATTGCACTGGTTGCCCATCTGCTACACCGATGATTCTACCATGTGCCAGTCATTGCACTGGTTGCCCATCTGCTACACCGATGTTTCTACCATGTGCCAGTCATTACACTGGTTGCCCATCCGCTACAGAGTACAATGTAAACTTATCTCTCTCACTCACAAACCTCTCTACAGTTCCGCACCGCCCTACATCTCCTCCCTCAGCTCTGTCCATCACGATACTCGTGCCCTCCATCCCACTAATGACCTAAGACTGTCATCCTCCTATAGTCAAACCTCCCACTCCCATCTAAAAGATTTCTCGCAAGCTACTAGAAATTATTTGGAGCGCACAACCCAGTACAATTATATTAATTCATAATACCCACAGTTTTAAGCGGGCCCTAAAAATGCATTTCTTTAGACTGGTCTATCACCTCACACCACTTATCGATTTCCGTTATGGCCTTATAAAAATTTCTTCTAAATCTGGTCCCTTGTATCATTTGTTTACACCCTCTATGCACTTAATAGCCATCTATACCCATACTTGTACACATACTGACTGGTGACCGGTTCATGCAGCGATATGTGAATCCCCTCTTTACTATACTGATGGCCGGACCAGACAACACAAGCACTCTTGACCATTCACCGTTTGTGCCTCCCTCATTTCCTCATAGAGTGTAAGCTTACGTGCAGGAACCTCTCTCCTCTTGGTTTCTGTTGACCTGTGTTACTCTATAATGTCTCATATTGTCTGTACATGACGCCTTTGAATTGTAAAGTGTAAAGCCTACAATTGTATGGGTGGGTAGGAACCTGCTATTAGAAAATTAAAAATTGCCTTTTAAGTTGTTGTGAAGGAGTGGTGGGTCAGAAGGCATGACTCTATAATCTAAAATGAGAAAACTGAAGGCCATTATTAGTTCTAGGGAAAAGGAATCAATATCAATGTAGTAGACAAACCCTTTAAACCATATCACTGTGGTCATAGTAAGCCATATTTCAACTTTTTTGTCTACTGATGGGATCAGGTGCCAAAGTAAAGGTCTGAACTGGATGCTGTCCAGCCCTGCGTACAAGTCTCGGGTGACATAATCAATATGGTCCTATCCTAAACTACAAACCAATGGTGGTCAGAGGCTTCAACTGGAACAGGGAGCGCCCCCCACAGAATTCATCACGATTCTACCATGGTGCACTTATTGAGGCGTTTGTAAGGATGATGAGGGCCAGAAGTTGTGTAAGATCGTGTTAAACACTACCTAACCAGCGAATGCTATCCTGTCTACAGAAGCTAAATGGGACCCTAAGTTCTGCATAGACAACACATCCAGGGTGAGAAGAATAGAAACTCTATAAAAAAAAGACCTCCCATATTCTTGAAAGAAATGGCACCTTGTCCGGTGGCTGGAGGTCTTCCCAAAGCTTCTGCAAAGCAGCACTGGTGGGTGACGCCAACTATTGTCTGGTGGCTGGAGGTCTTCCCAAAGCTTCTGCAAAGCAGCACTGGTGGGTGCCGCCAACTATTTTCACACACCTCAATTATGCTCCTCCTAAAAATCAGTCATTCAAAGCTAGCAATACTGCACCTATCAAAGTGACTACCAAAGTCCCACCAAGTATAAGGGGCCTCCTTGCGAGCATCGCAACACAGGGTAGACCAGAAACTTGATACAACGGTGGTCCCTGGCACTAGGGAGAGGGGAATGGGGTCACGGGGTCACTTATTAACACTTACCTGAGGCTGACCCCTGCACTCCCTAACGTCCCTAGACAAGGCCTCCCCCCCATACGCCAATCACGCGCTTAGGCCCTCACAAGCCCTGAACTTTGTCCTGACTAGTGTCTGCCAGCGACACAACACTAGGTAAAAACAAAAACAGGGGAGAAAGACACAACAAATAAAAGTTCGTCAGGAACTTCTCAGCTGCAACTGAAGTAACACCTCAGCTTCCTCCAGAGACTGGTTCCTTCTAAGTGGACAGCATACAGTAAGTGTGAGCTATAGCCAGCATAAGAAGGAGTAAGGAGCGAATATTTATATCAGAAGGGATTGGCTGCAGCTGAGGTTACAACTACCTCTTAGATCACTGCAGGGATAGAAATGAACTTTAACCCCTTAAGTACCAGATGGAATTAAATATACTCCATCTCAAGGTAAATGATCAGCAGCCGCTAAATTGTATCTGCATCTACAATGCGCTGTGACCTCCTGATCCCAGATGCCCCCGAGATCACATCAGGCCTGCCACACTCATGGCAGGCATACAGAAAATGGCAGCAGGTCATGCAGCTGCTATTGAGCTTGTGAACTGGTCCTAGTGCCAAACAGCCCAACCCCTTGGCTAATTGGTATCCATCCACTTCTCCTGACATCTGCTGCATATATACGACAGAAGTCGAGAGGATTTGCCTGGAGCAGGCTCACACATTGAGCCTGCTCTATACCTGGTGAATACTAGCTGTTTTACAGATCAGACACCTGCCGGTAACTGCTCTGAATGGAACCAGCTCCAAATGCAGCGGGTTTACCCCTAATATGCTATGGCTAACAGGAATCATGGCATCTAAGCGGTTAGACAGGAGAAGGGGCCAACTGTTACCTTCATTGGGATTCCACGACGTGATAATGTACTGCTTAATGACATTTGGGGCTACTGGGCACCCAGATTTCTATGCACACCCGTGTAGATGGACACTACAGAAATATAAAGACAATGTTGCGATCAGTGAGATACAATAAATTCTGGAGTAATAGTATAATGCAAGTCTTACTTACGGGTAGTACAGACAGTAGAATAGTCAGGAAAGCCGGGGTCTAGTAACAGGAGGACACATATGGACACAGGGAGAATTCAGGCATAGTCAGGTCACAATCCAAGGGGCAGAATTCCAGGAAGGCACATAATAGATTCATGAAGAAAACTGAGACGTAATCAGGTAACGGTCCTAGGTCAAAAGCCAGGAGGTCGCGACAGGAACAGGGAGCGAGCAGAGAGGAGTCAAAGAACAGTCTGGGGTCAAAAAACATGATCAGAACACGTGCAGAGAAACAGGCCAACAGCACAACTATTAAACCAGAATGTACGACTGGCAAGGTTCTGGAGGAGCATGCTTAGTAAAGAAACAGGGAAATTACCAGAAAGATGAAACACCTGAGTCACCCAGCACCTCTCAGAACCAGCATGGAATCCTGCGCTGTCAATCAACCTGTCAGCTCAGTAGTCCAGAAAAACACAGCAGAGCATCTCCAAGTCCAAGATGCTCTACACAGAGAAATCGTGAGAAGTAGCCTTACAAATAAAAACAAGCAAAAACATATATTTAGTAAAAATTATATTAAAATTCCTAATTTTGCAATTTATTCTCCTGTTGGTTATATTTTCTAAGTCAAGCGGGGTGTGGACAGTATATACAATATTGCTCTTGGGTAAGTCGGCACAGGCTGTAAATACATCCTGCTCTCTGTATATTGGCGTGTCTTTTTATGTACATATCTATATTTTTAGTTATCTTCTTATGTGTTCACAAGGGTGTGTACTGTACTCCTATTTATCTTTTATCATCATCCATCCCACTAAGGTACCGTATATAATGTATACCTATATATATATATATATATATATATATATATATATGTATATATATATATATATATATATATATACATAGATAGATAGATATGCATGCCCATCACTTTTACTGTATACGGTACTTGTTACTGTATGGTTGCCAAATAAAGACTTTACTGGAAAACATGTTGCAGGTAGCTGTGAATGAGCTCAATAAAGTCCCGTCCTCCTGGGACCCCTCCCTCCCTTTAGCCCCTTCTCTATATATAGTGCACGGGATACACAGCTCAGCTCAGTGCTCTACGGATCTGTCTGGAGAAAGGTACATTCCTCCATATATTGTCGGTGTCATGGCGTGGTGCCATAAGTACTTGGCTTGATGCACCCTATTTGCTGTATTATCAGTGCATTATATTACTGAATCAATAGTGAACTGTATACTTCTCTGTACTGATAGTTGTATTTCAGGTTAGCTTATGGCATAGATTGGAATTTGTTAATTGATTTGTTTGATTTTATTACATTTATTTATTACATTTCTATTATTTGTGCCTTTTTTGTGTTTGACGTGTAGTTGTATTATATATATATATATCGTATATATATATGTCGTGGGCGGGGAGGACGCCGCTGCTGCGCTCGCTAACGCTTGGGTCCGGCACTGCTGCGGCTGCTGCTACTCGGTGGCTCGAGCGGTGGGCCGGATCCGGGGACTCGAGCGGTGCTCCTCACCCGTGAGTGAAAGGGGTGGTTGGTTTGGGGGATTTAGTCCATAACGCCACCCACGGGTTGTGGTGAAGATGGGCACCACCGCTGCTGGTGACGGGGATCCCGGGAGCGATGGTAGGGAGCAGCTGGGATGTTGTTTTCCCCCTCCGTGGGTAGGGGTCGGT